>NC_056443.1:1185613-1338113 GCF_018296145.1 Oncorhynchus tshawytscha | reverse complement strand
GTGGGATTGTTTCAGGGCTTGGTTCAGATGCTTTGGGTCGATGCAGAACCTCAGCTTCTCTGGGTTTTTCACTATGACCATTTTGCTGATCCAGTCACTTGGTTCAGTCACAGATGTCATGTGGCCATCGGCCTCGTACTTGTCCAGCTGGGCCTTCACAGCCACTTTCATTGCAATGGGCACAATGCGAGGAGCACACTGGACTGGAGTGACGCTCTCATCCACTTCAAAGTGTCCCCAGGCACTGATTCAACGGGCATGTTGAATACATCGTCATATCTGCTGAGTAGTTGTTCTTTGGACAGGGGTCCATGCTGGACATGATCCACAATGTGCAGGTCATTTGGTACAGTGAACTGCATCAGTCCCAGGCGTTCGCATGTAGAGCCTGAGAGGAGAGGATGTTGACTGGTTTTCACAATCTGAAACTTCAGCTTGTGTTTGCGTCCCCGAATAACACATTCGGTCTCAAAGGTGCCCATAGAGCTCATTAGCTCTCCTGAGTACAGCTTTAGTCTAGTATCGCTGGGCAATAGATGTGTGTCAGGTGCCAGATTGATTTTGTCATTGTAGCTCATTACGTTGCATGTAGCACCGGAATCCAGTTGACATTGTTGTTGCTTGTTGTGTAATCGTAGTGTCACAAACCATTTCTTCCCTCTTGAGAGTACAGCTCCAATGGATTCATGCATGAAAATGTCACTTTCACTGTTCAGCTCTGAACACTGAGTGACATCATCAACACAGTGAATCTTTCCCTCAATCACCCTTCTTTTGCTTTTGAGACACACTTTTGCAAAGTGATTATTAGTTCCACAAGCTCTGCATGGCTTTCCGTAGGCAGGGCAGTGCTCTTTGCTACGTGTGTGTGTATTCCCACAGTATTTACATGTTCTCTGTGTTCACCGTTCGTGGTGAATTACTCTGCCTCAATTGGTTTTGTCTGAATGTCTGCCTGGCAACAGCGTGAACAGTATCAACGTCGGAGCGTGGGGTTTTGATTTACATTGCTCTCATTCTCATGAAAGTGACTTCAGCAGTGTGGCACATTTCAATGGCAGTTACTAATGTTAAGCCTCTCTCTCTCAGTAGACGCCGGCGCATATCATCATTTGCAATTCTCAGTACTATTTTGTTACGAATCATTTCATCTTTCAATCACACATATTCACAAGTGGCGGATTGTTCTCTCAAACGGGTTACAAAGTTGTGTACAGACTCACCCTCTTCTTGTTTGCAGCTTCCTAAAACAAACCGCTCGTAAATGACATTTCTGGCGGGTTTGAAGTAATTCTCCAATGCATTCAATATAGCCTTTGCATCACACTGTTGTCGTGCTGTGAGGGTGAGATTGTGCCGGTAGATATGCCTGCATTTGCTGCCCATTAAACTCCTCAGAGTTGCTGCTTGTACCTCGTTGGGTTTCTCATGTAGACCGGTCGCCAGCGCATAGACCTCGAATTCATCCCTGAAGTTGTCCCAATTAGTATTCCGTCCCCTGTGAGAACCATGGGATTTGGTGGCGGAATGTTCCCTGCCATAGCGATGGAATAGGAGATTTCTTTGCCTTCAGTCATCGAGGTAGGTAGTGATGCTAGCTAGCCAGCTAACAACGAGTTGATCAGTGTTGTGACTAGCAGTAGGAAACGGCCTGTGTTTGCATATGGAACGTAACTGCGCCTATACTGTATTTAGCTACAAAAATAACAAACGTGTGGTTTTCGAGCCACTTCTGATAACATGTTTCAGTATGATATGTTGGATAAAGGAATAATGTCCAATGTCAAGTTCAAATCCCTACACGCGGAGTCCGGGGAACAGTCTGGCTAGTCGATTGCCTATCAACTAGACTCCGTAACAATAATCTGACAACGCTCTGGATTTACGAACGCCCAGAGCGCACCCTGGCACTCCAGATTTACGAACACACCCGAAATCGTAAACTGTTTAGCTAGTTATTTGTTATGCTAACATGCTAGCAAGAGGTTTGATAGCAACAGCATCAACTTCCGGTAAACAGGTGAATCTCTAGTAAGCTCAACTGAAACAATACCATTCATTTACAGTATAGTAAAACAAACTAATAGTATATAGTATGCAGTATATACTCATTAAGTATGTAGTATACAGTATGTTAGTATGGGTATTCAAACACAGCTCAAGTCTTTCTCAAAGCACAAAGAGACCAACCCAAAACTGTATGACACTCCTAACCTAAAGCTCTGTTGTCCTGCCCACCCGTCTCTCCCTGCTAGATACCAGTCTGTTTCTTTTGGAGCCGTCTCAGTTTACCCAAGAGTCGCCTCTAATTCTTTCCACATATTTCCCATTTTCATAACCAGGAAACCTGTGGAATCGTGAGAAGGTCCTCTACGAACAAACAGAGGGTGGGAAAGATGACCAGACATAACTGGACAGACGGATGGTCAGTGTGTTTCCATCACCTCATCACCTCTGTTGCGGTCATCAAAATTCCAATATAACTGACAGAAACTGACCAACACCTCATAGACCGACCACTAGGCACACACTGGTTGAATCAAGGTTGTTTACGAGTCGTTTCAATGAAATTACGTGAAAACCTCAACTGTTTGACCATGTCAAACTCATCGGTGTGGAAGACAAAAAGATCTTTGGCATAATATTCAGGTGGTTGTGTTGCATGAGTATACCTACTAGCAAGGTTGTGAACTATTGTGGCTCCTCATCCAATTCACTTCCATAGGGATGTTATACTGAAGCTTTACAGCCTCACACTAGCAAAGGGTAGAACTTGTTAGCGGTAGCGCTAACTCCTCTGAAGTTAACCCCAGCTCAGTGACTGTACAGTTTTAAAGACCCTTGACCACAGAGGGAACTGGAGAGCTAATGAGCAGTAATAGAGGCCAGGGCTAGCCTAGCGCTGACTCAGAGAACATCTTGGTTTCATTGGAGCTCAACGAACACAGGAAGGGAACAGTGAGCGGTTACACAGCGAGACACGCATGGAGGAGGAGGGGAGGGGAGGACAGTAAAAATAAGAGAGCAAGAGATTTAAAGAGGAGGGAGACGTAACAGAACTGAAAAGAGTGCGGAAAAGACCCACGAAAGAAGCCATGTAAGACCAGCAAGTAAGACTGATGGATTGGAATGAACAAGGAGAGAGGGCTTACATCTTCAACCTTCTCCTGATCTAAGTCAGAGTTTCCAGAGCAAAGAGAGCAAGCAGGCAGAGGCCCAGAGGCTGATACAGCAACAGGAGACCTAGCCAACACATACCACTGCAGCTACACTGCTGGCCTGCTTCTCATGGTACTGTAACAGGGCTACAACATTGAAGAGAGGCCAGTAAGCCTTAGCACAGGATTAGGCTGTGTCCTACATTCAATCAATGTCCCTGGAGTTAGACTACAAACCATTCTGCTTGAGCTGGGAGAATGTACTGTACATTTGGATATTTAGTTGATGAAATCATGATAACTGAGCGGGTGGGAAATCAAATGAACTTATCTCAGGGGAAGAGTCTGTAAGATATTTTGACTAGATGGTGTCCATGAACACACTCCAACTCCCACACACTCACCCATGTGAGGCCTACTGCAGTGGAGACTTAGAGAGAACCCAGCTGGAGCTCAGGCCTGGTGTGCTGTGGACCTCTGGACTAAAGTGAAGGTCAATGATTCAGTGGCTCATAGTCCACTATCTACAGGCACAAAAGACAAGTTGTGCCTGTAGATAGCCTCCATGTTCCCGGTGGAAGATAAGGATGAGATGGCTGATTAAAATCACATTTCAGAGCTGAGAGATTCCTTGATTCCCCTCACTCCTGTACGATATAGGTCAAGTTTTTCTCCTTAGCCAGCTTTTAAAGTCATAACCTGTAATTGCACTGTATCTCAGTTCATGAGCGAAGCGGCTCAGCGATTTAATGGTAGTCTGCTAACGAGCCGTTTAGCTGTTAGCCTTGAATGCTAATATTAAGTGACTTACAGTAATGCTACAGTGGTATGTTGGCTGTGAGGTGCTGTGTAGATAGGGGAGAGGTGGAAGGTGAGGAACATGTTCACTCATTGCTGTGGTGACGGTGAGATACTTATCTAAACAGCATGGCTCCCTGCCCTCTAGAACTTCTCTCCGGCTTGGCAGACAGTCTAAGCAAGAAGCTTTTAGAATATTTTTGTTACTATGCCTCACACATTTGACATCTGCTGTCAGTCTTCTTTTTTGGTGATTAAGAAGATCTCTCTTCATCTATCGAAGACAGACATGTCGTTGCACAACTTAAGTGAATGTGCTGATGACAGCCACAGGCTGTGATTGGTGGAGAGGAGTGAGCTAGGGCATTGTGACCTAGACCGTTGTTGATTCATGGTGCTGTCAGAGTCTGTGGTTACTGGTTCAACCCAAAATGGACTTAGAGTAAAAAACAGAGCAGTCTGGGAGAGTGCAGAGAGGTACCCCAAAAATGTACAAATTCTTGCACAGCCAATGTTGTGGGTTTGATTCCCATTGGCACAATACGTAAAATTTATGCACACGACTGTAAGTCGCTATGCATAAAACAACTGCTAAATGGCATATGTGCATACATACTAGTCATTCAAGGGGTTTTCTTAATTTTAACTATTTTCTACTTTGTAGAATAATAGTGAAGACATCAAAACTATAAAATAACAAATATAGAATCATCTTAAACAAATCAAAATATACAGCTTTGTACGCTCTTGGCATTCTCTCAACCAGCTTCATGAGGTAATCACCTGAAATGCTTTTCCAACCGTCTTGAAGGAGTTCCAACTTGTTGGCTGCTTTTCCTTCACTCTGCAGTCCAACTCATCCCAAACCATCTCAATTGGGTTGAGGTCAGGTGATTGTGGAGGCCAGGTCATCTGATGCAGCACTCCATCACTATCATTCTTGGTCAAATAGCCCTTACACAGCCTGGAGGTGTGTTTTGGATCTTTGTCCTGTTGAAAAACAAATGATAGTCCCATTAAGTGCAAACCATACAGGATGGCATATTGCTGCAGAATACTGTGGTAGCCATGCTGGTTAAGTGTGCCTTGAATTCTAAATAAATGACAGACAGTGTCACCAGCAAAGCACCCCCACACCTTCACACCACGTCCTCCATGCTTCACTGTGGGAACCACACATGCGAAGAACATGCGAAGAACATCCGTTCACCTACTCTGTGTCTCACAAAGACATGGCGGTTGGAATCTCAAATTTGGACTCATCATACCAAAGGACAGATTCCCACTGGTCTAATGCCCATTGCTCAGGTTTCTTGGTCCAAGCAAATCTCTTCTTATTATTGGTGTACTTCGTAGTGGTTTCTTTGCAGCAATTCGACCATGAAGGCCTGATTCACGCAGTCTCCTCTGAACAGTTGATGTTGAGATCTGTCTGTTACTTGAACTCTGTGAAGCATTTATTTGGGTTACATTCTGAGGTGCAGTTCATTGCCGATTTCTGAGGCTGGAAACTCTAATAAACTTATCCTCTGCAGCAGAGGAGACTCTGGGTCTTTCTTTCCTGTGGCGGTTCCTCATGAGATCTAGTTTCATCATAGCGCTTGATGGTTTTTGCAACTGCACTTGAAGAAACTTTCAAAGTTCCTGATTGACTGACCTTCATATCTTAAAGTAATGATGGACTGTCATTTCTCTTTGCTCATTTGAGCTGCTCTTGCCATAATTTGGACTTGGTCTTTTACCAAATAGGGCTATCTTCTGTATACCAACCCTACCTTGTCATAACACAACTGATTGGCTCAAACGCATTAAGAAGGAAATTGAAATGCATTCCAGGTGACTACTTCATGAAGCTGGTTGAGAGAATGCCAAGAGTGTGCAAAGCTGTCATCAAGGCAAGGGGTGGCTACTTTGAAGAATCTCAAATATAAAATAGATTTTGATTTGGTTACTACATGATTCCATAGTTTCATAGTTTTGATGTCTTCGCTATTATTCTACAATGTAGAAAATTCGTATGAACCTGGAATGAGTAGGTGTGTTCAAACTTTTGACTGGACCTGTATATTCGATGACAAATCATACCAGGGGAGTACAAGTACGTCATTAAACTATCAGCATAGATGGTAAAAGAGTGCATTGGCATACCCAATAGTAGAACGATGCCATTCTGTCTGTCCACTGTACTAATGTAATAGAGAAACACTGATACTTTGGTGGATGGGGGTAATGATGTAGTAAGGTTGTTCTTGCTCTGCATCAATAGTCTAAGTGACAGATTCTCCATTATAGACAAGAGGACACACCCCACACTGGACAGCTTGTTTACACACACATCATAAACTAGCCTAGCTCCTCACTCTGTGCGCGCACACACACACACACACACACACACACACACACACACAAGTCCATGTGGTTTCTCTCTGTCTAGACATGCCTTCCTCTTTCTCTTCAAAGCAACACACCCACCTTCTTAATCCCTCCATCCTCCTCAGTGTTTAGCACCACTCACATTAAGGATTAAACACCTTTAATTTACCCCCCTTCATCACTATAGCTACTTATCCCATAGTAATGTTTATGGGAATCAAATTATAGAGACAAAGCAGGAAGTGGATGCTGTGCCCCGTTTTGGCACAACATCAAGACCCGGGTCCAATTCACTAGGCACCCAGGGGAGGGGCTACATGAACTTGTCCAATGAGAAGCATTATTTTTTGTTTTGCTTTGCAAAACGTTTCTCTGGGTTCACCTGTGAGGCAAACAGAGAGTTGAATGCCTTTCTTATGTGTAATAAGAATGATTGCAGGGAACGTAAGGGAACGTCTTAGAGACCTCAATGTAACTCAATAAAATATCATTATTGCTCTTAATGACTCAATTGGCTCATAGATCCGAGTTTCTGTTCATTGACATTCAAAGCAGACACCAGTAAAAGTGGGAGCAGGGATGACTGCCTAGTGCTTAGGTAACGTCTGCTCTGAGTGGAAAACCCCATGTTCTAGACCAGTACTCCCCATCCCCTAGAGACACGCACGAGTGACCAGTGTTTTAATTATCCATCTTTCTCTCTCTACCTCTCCCTCTCTCTCTTCATCCTTCCGGACCCGTTCAGATACGCGTTGGTTCGTATCCGAGAGACCCGTTCAGATCCGAGAGTAGAAAGTGAGAATTAAACCTCAGGACAGCCGCTGCCA
This sequence comes from Oncorhynchus tshawytscha, assembly GCF_018296145.1. NCBI lineage: Eukaryota > Metazoa > Chordata > Actinopteri > Salmoniformes > Salmonidae > Oncorhynchus > Oncorhynchus tshawytscha. The sequence continues at coordinate 1,330,957 of NC_056443.1, read as the reverse complement.
GCTCCATTAATAAACTAGTGATATTCACCGAAGGATAGAGTTACTTACGTGTGACTAAAAACTGCCTATAATAAATGACAAAAAACTATATTGAACTATGAACTGGTAATCCGACCAATTGAACATATGTGGTGGTACTTAATGAATATGATATCAGTTCGGTTGTCATCTGAGACATTCTCATCAATGATAAGATGACATAAACTCTACAGTGGAAAGTCTACACATCAGAGTTATCGGATTCACATGGAATTGTTGTTCAATTTAAATGTTTGAATATGAAATTATTTGTGATGGGATGAAATGTGATTTTAGTTTCTAAAATGTGAGATTTGGGTTTTCATAAGATAGGGCTCTGCTCAATCAGTGGCCCGCCCCTGTGAAGGGACATGGGCTATACAACTTTTCAAACACGCCCTCCTCTCCCTTCCTATATAAAGCCTTGACGACAATATAACCTCCTGTTCCAGGGATGTGAGGACGACAGTCCGATGTCAGAATGGTTCAGATTTGTTCCTCAGTCTTCCCACTCTTTCACTCAAACCCAGACCCTTTTCTTTTGTGTAACAAGCTGTCATATCTGTTCCGCCCGCTAGGGACGTTTTCCTTTATGACGTCATTTGTAATCAAGTTATGATTTAATTATGTGTATGTGTAATTCTGTGTGATTAGTTAGGTATTTAGTAAATAAACAATTAAACCCAATTGTGTATTGCTGATTCAACTTGTTAGCCAGGGTTCGTGCAGATAACCAAGAATTTACAACTTTCAGATGAGACTGAATTAAGATGACGATTAATATTGACTAAAATATTACTAGGTCTTTAAGAGTTTATTCGGAAGATAACAGCTCTATAAATATTATTTTGTGGTGCCCTGACTCTCTAGTTAATTACATTTACATGATTAGATCATAATATTAATTACGAAGAAATTATTTTATAGAATAGCATGTCATATCACTTAATCCGGCATAGCCAAAGACACGACAGATGTATAGCATATTCAAAACCTTAAAGCCTATTGTTTTATAGTTTTTTAAAACTTTCCTAAAACAATAATTGTCCATGTCACGGAGCTGTCAGAGATTTGAACGCTAAATGCATCAGGTCATTGCATGCATATAGGCCTATATGCTTAGGCATCCACTGTATGATATGAATATTTAAATCATTTACATAAAGGAAGAGAATCTTAGGCCTAGACCTAGAGAGACATACCGGCTCCATGTTCCCACACCAACATGCATTCTTTATCCTTGTCAGATAGGCTACTATTATACAGATAGGCACGCAGCAGGAAGCTAATTCGTACATTTTCGATCAGAATATTATTTATTATATAAGCATTATATTGTTAGATTAAAGGAGTAACTCTGGTAGGCCTTAAACATTCTTCCTCACCTGAAGTTCAACTGTGGGAGAGAGTTGGAGCGCCAGTGCCCACTGCTTTCATAGGCCTGCAGTAATTACACCTAATAATAGGCGTATTCATACCAAATCAAAGGTTTCTTAACTTTATTAGGGTAATAACAAAAGTAAGTCAAGTCATTGTTTAAAGGGAAATATGAACAGGATATTATATTGCGGCATTAAATTACACTTTGCATCTCTTTGGCTTTTCCTTTTCATGGTTTGAGTGCGAGTAGGCCTATATCGGCCCTACCAGTAACAACATTACAACACAACATTACAACAACACAACATTACAGTTGGAACTTAATTTGGCCAAAGAAAATGACTCAAAAGAATGAAACTAAACACTTGTTGCATATTTAAACTGAACTGCTTTAAACCTTAAAAGTTTATGTTTTGAAAAGGTTTATATTGCAGCAATTACCAACAAAGGCTACCGTAGGCCTACCCAACAAATGACAGCAATAGGCTAATGATGTTTATTTTTACCACATGACGATTTTTTTTACAGATCTTAAACTAAAATGGAGCACACAATGTAAAAGACAGTTCAAACTTAGTTTAGCCAATGAAAATGTCTCAACAAAAAAAAACTAATTCTCTATTTTGGTTAGGTCAGGGTGTGACTAGGGTGGGCATTCTAGTTTCTTTATTTCTATGTTTCTATTTCTTTGTTTTTGGCCGAGTGTTGTTCCCAATCAGAAGCAGTTGTCTATCGTTGTCTCTGATTGAGAATCATACTAAGGCAGCCTTTTCCCACCTGTGTTTTGTGGGTAGTTGTTTTCTGTATAGTTTATTTGCCTTACAGAACTATTCGTTTTTCACTTTGTTATTTTGTTCGAGTGTTTTAATCAATAAAAATCATGAACACTTACCACGCTTTGGTCCATGCCTTTCTGACGAGAGATGTGACAAAACCCTTTTAGCATATTTAAAGAACTGGTTAAGATTCTTAAATAGGCCTACAATAATAGTAATGATATACAATAATAACGATAAAACTAATTATAATAATAACGAATACGAAAATAAATAAATACAATTTGAAAATTGCATCAAACCTGAATAGTGATTCGCACACGGTCCATTTGTCCACCCTCAGAGGACATTCCCCTTGTCGGCTTCACTATACACCTTCTCCTCTAACTCTCGTTTTCCTTCAAGGAAAAAGGCCTCCATTCACTTGCTCTCGTGCTCTCTCCTCAGCAGCAGCAAGCAGCTTTAGCTGGACATAAGCTATACGTTTTATTGAGTTGTAATTGGTTGACACAGATAACAAGCTTGCGGTTCTCATCACCTCACATATTAAATTAACAGAGGACCGGTCCTATTGGGTCCAGTCGGTAAATCGATTTTAATTGCGCATACCCGAGACCCATGACAATGATGTCAGACCCACCCAGACCCGTGACAAAAGTCACAATTTAGGATGCCACTCGGGTCCCGGGTTGGATCTCAAAATTTCAGGTCTGTTAGACCCGTGAAGACCTCTAATACACAGTTTACAGGACAAACAACATGCAAAGCTACATAAGACCACTTACCCTAATTGGCAACAGTAGCGTTCCGCAAGGTTGAAAATTATGACAAGAGGATTCTAATATCCCATAACTCTTTGCATGAATGCGGAAGAATTCTAAACAATGGGACCAGCGCCGGAGTGAAAATTACTGGAAGTGAATGTTAGCATTCCAGAAAGTTCAAAGATGAAAATAAAACAGTAGTAGGGAATTTCCGCTTACTACTCGGAAAATGCATAACATACCGGTTTTCCTGTCATTCTATTCATTTAAAGGTTTTTCAAATGATGATGTTATGTCCTTTAATCTAAATATCTTCATAAATAGGACTGAGGTTTTCCTGGTCGGGATACATAACTCCTGCAAGAAAGTTTTTATTGTTATGGAATCTTTTGTGAGGTAATATTAAGCAATAAATTAATAATGCATGGAAAGGTAATGTTCCTCTCCATTATTAGTAGTAAACTTCAATAGGTTTTCCTGTCCATAGATTATACTACACCTTATAACATGTCTGAAAAGTGAGAGATAGGATGCCTGTAAAGTCTGTCTGAGGTTTCAACTTGTTTTCATTCATTACGGTGGACACCTGATGGCTTTACGAGGTTTCAGGCCCTTTTTCACAAGTGAGGACACAGAGGCAGGAATTTACAATAAGTCAAACAAGAGAATTGACCTATGACCCCTTTGTTTTATCAGGGGAACCAATCAGACGACCTCTTTCCTCAGACTGCAACGAAGAAACAGAATGTGTAAAATATACATTCCGAATTGTGTAATCAACATTCTCTGCAAATCTCCCACTGACGTCAATGCATGATTTACATGCCTAAGTTAAGCTGAGATCCTTTCCCATCCTTATTTAAAGCAAACATTCCCTTTAAAATGTAGCGTTTTGGTGATTGCCATTCTAGGCCCTTCTATTTCTATGCCCTTAGACCAGGGGTGTCAAACTCATTCCACGTAGGGCCTAATGTCTGCGGGTTTTAGACAACCAGGTGAGGGGAGTTCCTTACTAATCAGTCACCATCATTTATCAATCAAGTACAAGGGAGGAGCCAAAACCCACAGATACTCTGTCCCCCGTGGAAGTAGTTTGACACGTGCCTTAGACACTGTGTTGAGAGATAAGCCTAGTGTCTGTGTGTGGGGATTCAGTAGACTCTCTCACTCTCTCTCTCTCTCTGTTATTGCTGGCTTTTCTTGGACAACGCCAACAACGTGTAGACAAGCCCACACACCCATGTGGTAATTAAGGCAGCAATGTGGACTCTTCTTCTATGACTGGCAGGTATTATTATTGCAGTTTACCCCGTCGATGGTGTAGCCACCACGACATTACCTCGGATTTATTGATTAAAGACTATTAACCTAAAGTAGCAGGAGTTCCCACTTCCATTTTTCAGGGGAAACGTAGGTTAGATTGAAAATACCATGTCCCTGAAACTGGATGTTAGCGTTTTCTGGCTACTCCACACAGGCTAAGACCATAGACAGAGACCATTGGAAAAGACCATAGAGAGAGACCATAGGATAAAGACCATAGCATAAAGACCATAGCATAAAGACCATAGACAGAGACCATAGGATAAAGACCATAGACAGAGACCTTAGGATCAAGACCATAGCATAAAGACCATAGAGAGAGACCATAGGATAAAGACCACAGATAGAGACCATAGGATCAAGACCATAGAGAGAGACCATAGGATCAAGACCATAGGATAAAGACCATAGCATAAAGACCATAGACAGAGACCATAGGATAAAGACCATAGACAGAGACCATAGGAACAAGACCATAGCATAAAGACCATAGAGAGAGACCATAGGATAAAGACCACAGATAGAGACCATAGGATCAAGACCATAGAGAGAGACGATAGGATCAAGACCATAGGATAAAGATCATAGACAGATACCATAGGATAAAGACCATAGGATAAAGACCATAGAGAGAGACCATAGACAGAGACCATAGGATAAAGACCATAGACAGAGACCATAGACAGAGACCATAGGATAAAAACCATAGACCGAGACCATAGACAGAGACCATAGACAGAGACCATAGACAGAGACCATAGGATAAAGACCATAGACAGAGACCATAGACAGAGACCATAGGATAAAGACCATAGCATAAAGACCATAGACAGAGACCATAGGATAAAGACCATAGACAGAGACCATAGACAGAGACCATAGGATAAAACCATAGACAGAGACCATAGACAGAGACCATAGGATAAAGACCATAGATAAAGACCATAGACAGAGACCATAGGATAAAGACCATAGACAGAGACCATAGACAGAGACCATAGGATAAAACCATAGACAGAGACCATAGACAGAGACCATAGGATAAAGACCATAGACAGAGACCAGACAGAGACCATAGGATAAAGACCATAGACAGAGACCATAGACAGAGACAGAGACCATAGACAGAGACCATAGGATAAAGACCATAGACAGAGACCATAGACAGAGACCATAGGATAAAGACCATAGACAGAGACCATAGGATCAAGACCATAGCATAAAGACCATAGACAGAGACCATAGGATAAAGACCATAGACAGAGACCATAGACAGAGACCATAGGATCAAGACCATAGAGAGAGACCATAGGATCAAGACCATAGGATCAAGACCATAGGATAAAGACCATAGGCAGAGACCATAGGATAAAGACCATAGACAGAGACCATAGGATAAAGACCATAGACATAGACCATAGGATAAAGACCATAGAAAGAGACTATAGACAGAGACCATAGGATCAAGACCATAGGATAAAGACCATAGACAGAGACCATAGGATCAAGACCATAGCATAAAGACCATAGAGAGAGACCATAGGATAAAGACCATAGATAGAGACCATAGGATCAAGACCATAGAGAGAGACCATAGGATAAAGACCATAGATAGAGACCATAGGATAAAGACCATAGACAGAGACCATAGACAGAGACCATAGACAGAGACTATAGGATAAAGACCATAGACAGAGACCATAGACAGAGACCATAGGATCAAGACCATAGAGAGAGACCATAGGATCAAGACCATAGGATAAAGACCATAGGCAGAGACCATAGGATAAAGACCATAGACAGAGACCATAGGATAAAGACCATAGACATAGACCATAGGATAAAGACCATAGACAGAGACCATAGACAGAGACCATAGGATAAAGACCATAGACAGAGACCATAGGATAAAGACCATAGACATAGACCATAGGATAAAGACCATAGACAGAGACCATAGACAGAGACCATAGTCAGAGACCATTGGATAAAGATCATAGACAGATACCATAGGATAAAGACCATAGATAGAGACCATAGGATCAAGACCATAGAGAGAGATCATAGGATCAAGACCATAGGATAAAGACCATAGGATAAAGACCATAGAGAGAGACCATAGATAGAGACCATAGGACCAAGACCATAGATAGAGACCATAGGATAAAGAACATAGACAGAGACCATAGGAAAACAACCATAGACAGAGACCATAGACAGAGACCATAGGATAAAAACCATAGACCGAGACCATAGACAGAGACCATAGACAGAGACCATAGACAGAGACCATAGGATAAAGACCATAGACAGAGACCATAGAATGAGACCATAGACAGAGACTATAGGATAAAGACCATAGACAGAGACCATAGACAGAGACCATAGACAGAGACCATAGACAAAGACCATAGACAGAGACCATAGACAGAGACCATAGACAGAGACCATAGGATAAAGACCATAGACAGAGACCATAGACAGAGACAATAGGATAAAGACCATAGACAGAGACCATAGGATAAAGACCATAGACAGAGACCATAGGATAAAAACCATAGACCGAGACCATAGACAGAGACCATAGACAGAGACCATAGACAGAGACCATAGGATAAAGACCATAGACAGAGACCATAGGATAAAGACCATAGACAGAGACCATAGACAGAGAACATAGACAGATACCATAGACAGAGACCATAGACAGAGACCATAGACAGAGACCATAGACAGAGACCATAGGATCAAGACCACCACAAAGACCATAGACAGAGACCATAGGATAAAGACCATAGACAGAGACCATAGACAGAGACCATAGGATAAAGACCATAGACAGAGACCATAGACAGAGACCATAGGATAAAGACCATAGACAGAGACCATAGACAGAGACCATAGGATAAAGACCATAGACAGAGACCATAGACAGAGACCATAGACAGAGACAATAGGATGAAGACCATAGACAGAGACCATAGACAGAGACCATAGGATAAAGACCATAGACAGAGACCATAGACAGAGACCATAGACAGAGACCATAGGATAAAGACCATAGACAGAGACCATAGGATAAAAACCATAGACAGAGACCATAGACAGAGACCATAGGATAAAGACCATAGACAGAGACCATAGGATCAAGACCATAGCATAAAGACCATAGAGAGAGACCATAGGATAAAGACCATAGATAGAGACCATAGGATCAAGACCATAGAGAGAGACCATAGGATCAAGACCATAGGATAAAGACCATAGACAGAGACCATAGACAGAGACCATAGGATAAAGACCATAGACAGAGACCATATGATAAAGACCATAGACAGAGACCATAGGATAAAGACCATAGACATAGACCATAGGATAAAGACCATAGACAGAGACCATAGACAGAGACCATAGTCAGAGACCATTGGATAAAGATCATAGACAGATACCATAGGATAAAGACCATAGGATAAAGACCATAGAGAGAGACCATAGATAGAGACCATAGGACCAAGACCATAGAGAGAGACCATAGGTTAAAGACCATAGATAGAGACCATAGGATAAAGACCATAGATAGAGACCATAGGATAAAGACCATAGATAGAGACCATTGGATAAAGAACATAGACAGAGACCATAGGATAAAAACCATAGACAGAGACCATAGACAGAGACCATAGGATAAAGACCATAGGATAAAGACCATAGAGAGAGACCATAGATAGAGACCATAGGACCAAGACCATAGAGAGAGACCATAGGTTAAAGACCATAGATAGAGACCATAGGATAAAGACCATAGATAGAGACCATAGGATAAAGACCATAGATAGAGACCATAGGATAAAGAACATAGACAGAGACCATAGGATAAAAACCATAGACAGAGACCATAGACAGAGACCATAGGATAAAAACCATAGACCGAGACCATAGACAGAGACCATAGACAGAGACCATAGACAGAGACCATAGACAGAGACCATAGGATAAAGACCATAGACAGAGACCATAGAATGAGACCATAGACAGAGACTATAGGATAAAGACCATAGACAGAGACCATAGACAGAGACCATAGACAGAGACCATAGACAGAGACCATAGGATAAAGACCATAGACAGAGACCATAGACAGAGACCATAGACAGAGACCATAGACAGAGACCATAGGATAAAGACCATAGACAGAGACCATAGACAGAGACAATAGGATGAAGACCGTAGACAGAGACCATAGGATAAAGACCATAGACAGAGACCATAGGATAAAAACCATAGACCGAGACCATAGACAGAGACCATAGACAGAGACCATAGACAGAGACCATAGGATAAAGACCATAGACAGAGACCATAGGATAAAGACCATAGACAGAGACCATAGACAGAGAACATAGACAGATACCATAGACAGAGACCATAGACAGAGACCATAGACAGAGACCATAGACAGAGACCATAGGATCAAGACCATAGCATAAAGACAATAGACAGAGACCATATGATAAAGACCATAGACAGAGACCATAGACAGAGACCATAGGATAAAGACCATAGACAGAGACCATAGACAGAGACCATAGACAGAGACTATAGGATAAAGACCATAGACAGAGACCATAGACAGAGACCATAGACAGAGACCATAGGATAAAGACCATAGACAGAGACCATAGGATAAAGACCATAGACAGAGACCATAGACAGAGACCATAGGATAAAGACCATAGACAGAGACCATAGACAGAGACCATAGACAGAGACAATAGGATGAAGACCATAGACAGAGACCATAGACAGAGACCATAGGATAAAGACCATAGACAGAGACCATAGACAGAGACCATAGACAGAGACCATAGACAGAGACCATAGACAGAGACCATAGGATAAAGACCATAGACAGAGACCATAGGATAAAAACCATAGACAGAGACCATAGACAGAGACCATAGGATAAAGACCATAGACAGAGACCATAGGATCAAGACCATAGCATAAAGACCATAGAGAGAGACCATAGGATAAAGACCATAGATAGAGACCATAGGATCAAGACCATAGAGAGAGACCAAAGGATCAAGACCATAGGATAAAGACCATAGGCAGAGACCATATGATAAAGACCATAGACAGAGACCATAGGATAAAGACCATAGACATAGACCATAGGATAAAGACCATAGAAAGAGACCATAGACAGAGACCATAGACAGAGACCATAGGATAAAGACCATAGACAGAGACCATAGACAGAGACCACAGACAGAGACAACAGGATGAAGACCATAGACAGAGACCATAGGATAAAGACCATAGACAGAGACCATAGGATAAAAACCATAGACCGAGACCATAGACAGAGACCATAGACAGAGACCATAGACAGAGACCATAGGATAAAGACCATAGACAGAGACCATAGGATAAAAACCATAGACAGAGACCATAGGACAGAGACCATAGACAGAGACCATAGGATAAAAACCATAGACAGAGACCATAGACAGAGACCATAGACAGAGACCATAGGATAAAGACCATAGACAGATACCATAGACAGTGACCATAGACAGAGACCATAGACAGAGACCATAGGATAAAAACCATAGACAGAGACGATAGACAGAGACCATAGGATAAAGACCATAGACAGAGACCATAGGATAAAGACCATAGACAGAGACCATAGACAGAGACCATAGACAGAGACCATAGACAGAGACCATAGGATAAAGACCATAGACAGAGACCATAGAATGAGACCATAGACAGAGACCATAGGATAAAGACCATAGACAGAGACCATAGACAGAGACCATAGACAGAGACCATAGACAGAGACCATAGGATAAAGACCATAGACAGAGACCATAGACAGAGACCATAGACAGAGACCATAGACAGAGACCATAGGATAAAGACCATAGACAGAGACTATAGACAGAAACAATAGGATAAAGACCATAGACAGAGACCATAGGATGAAGACCATAGACAGAGACCATAGGATAAAAACCATAGACCGAGACCATAGACAGAGACCATAGACAGAGACCATAGACAGAGACCATAGGATAAAGACCATAGACAGAGACCATAGGATAAAGACCATAGACAGAGACCATAGACAGAGAACCATAGACAGAGACCATAGACAGAGACCATAGACAGAGACCATAGACAGAGACCATAGACAGAGACCATAGACAGAGACCATAGGATCAAGACCATAGCATAAAGACAATAGACAGAGACCATAGATAAAGACCATAGACAGAGACCATAGACAGAGACCATAGGATAAAGACCATAGACAGAGACCATAGACAGAGACCATAGACAGAGACCATAGGATAAAGACCATAGACAGAGACCATAGACAGAGACCATAGACAGAGACCATAGGATAAAGACCATAGACAGAGACCATAGGATAAAGACCATAGACAGAGACCATAGACAGAGACCATAGGATAAAGACCATAGACAGAGACCATAGACAGAGACCATAGACAGAGACAATAGGATGAAGACCATAGACAGAGACCATAGACAGAGACCATAGGATAAAGACCATAGACAGAGACCATAGACAGAGACCATAGACAGAGACCATAGACAGAGACCATAGACAGAGACCATAGGATAAAGACCATAGACAGAGACCATAGGATAAAAACCATAGACAGAGACCATAGACAGAGACCATAGGATAAAGACCATAGACAGAGACTATAGGATCAAGACCATAGCATAAAGACCATAGAGAGAGACCAGATAAAGACCATAGATAGAGACCATAGGATCAAGACCATAGACCAAAGGATCAAGACCATAGGATAAAGACCATAGGCAGAGACCATATGATAAAGACCATAGACAGAGACCATAGGATAAAGACCATAGACATAGACCATAGGATAAAGACCATAGAAAGAGACCATAGACAGAGACCATAGGATAAAGACCATAGACAGAGACCATAGACAGAGACCATAGGATAAAGACCATAGACAGAGACCATAGACAGAGACCACAGACAGAGACAACAGGATGAAGACCATAGACAGAGACCATAGGATAAAGACCATAGACAGAGACCATAGGATAAAAACCATAGACCGAGACCATAGACAGAGACCATAGACAGAGACCATAGACAGAGACCATAGGATAAAGACCATAGACAGAGACCATAGGATGAAAACCATAGACAGAGACCATAGACAGAGACCATAGACAGAGACCATAGACAGAGACCATAGGATAAAGACCATAGACAGATACCATAGACAGACCATAGACAGAGACCATAGACAGAGACCATAGGATAAAAACCATAGACAGAGACCATAGACAGAGAGACCATAGGATAAAGACCATAGACAGAGACCATAGGATAAAGACCATAGACAGAGACCATAGACAGAGACCATAGACAGAGACCATAGACAGAGACCATAGGATAAAGACCATAGACATAGACCATAGGATAAAGACCATAGACAGAGACCATAGACAGAGACCATAGTCAGAGACCATTGGATAAAGATCATAGACAGATACCATAGGATAAAGACCATAGGATAAAGACCATAGAGAGAGACCACAGATAGAGAACATAGGACCAAGACCATAGAGAGAGACCATAGGTTAAAGACCATAGATTGAGACCATAGGATAAAGACCATAGATAGAGACCATAGGATAAAGACCATAGATAGAGACCATAGGATAAAGACCATAGATAGAGACCATAGGATAAAGACCATAGACAGAGACCATAGGATAAAAACCATAGACAGTGACCATAGACAGAGACCATAGGATAAAAACCATAGACCGAGACCATAGACAGAGACCATAGACAGAGACCATAGACAGAGACCATAGGATAAAGACCATAGACAGAGACCATAGACAGAGACCATAGACAGAGACCATAGGATGAAGACCATAGACAGAGACCATAGGATAAAGACCATAGACAGAGACCATAGGATAAAAACCATAGACCGAGACCATAGACAGAGACCATAGACAGAGACCATAGACAGAGACCATAGGATAAAGACCATAGACAGAGACCATAGGATAAAAACCATAGACAGAGACCATAGACAGAGACCATAGACAGAGACCATAGGATAAAGACCATAGACAGATACCATAGACAGAGACCATAGACAGAGACCATAGGATAAAGACCAGGAGACAGAGACCATAGACAGAGACCATAGGACAGAGACCATAGACAGAGACCATAGACAGAGACCATAGACAGAGACCATAGACAGAGACCATAGATAAAGACCATAGACAGAGACCATAGACAGAGACCATAGACAGAGACAATAGGATAAAGACCATAGACAGAGACCATAGGATAAAGACCATAGACAGAGACCATAGGATAAAAACCATAGACAGAGACCATAGACAGAGACCATAGGATAAAGACCATAGACAGAGACCATAGGATAAAAACCATAGACAGAGACCATAGACAGGACCATAGACAGAGACCATAGACAGAGACCATAGGATAAAAACCATAGACAGAGACCATAGAGACCATAGGATAAAGACCATAGACAGATAAAGACAGAGACCATAGACAGAGACCATAGACAGAGATAGGATAAAGACCATAGACAGAGACCATAGACAGAGACCATAGGATAAAGACCATAGACAGAGACCATAGGATAAAGACCATAGACAGAGACCATAGAGACCATAGACAGAGACCATAGACAGAGACCATAGACAGAGACCATAGACAGAGACCATTAGATAAAAACCATAGACAGAGACCATAGACAGAGACCATAGACAGAGACCAGTCAGAGACCATTGGATAAAGACCATAGACAGAGACCATAGGATAAAGACCATAGGATAAAGACCATAGAGAGAGACCAGATAGAGATAGACCAAGACCATAGAGCCCATAGGTTAAAGACCATAGACAGAGACCATAGGATAAAGACCATAGATAGAGACCATAGGATAAAGACCATAGATAGAGACCATAGGATAAAGACCATAGATAGAGACCATAGGATAAAGACCATAGACAGAGACCATAGGATAACAACCATAGACAGAGACCATAGACAGAGACCATAGGATAAAGACCATAGACAGAGACCATCGACAGAGACCATAGACAGAGACCATAGGATAAAGACCATACAGAGACCATAGACAGAGACAGAGACCATAGGATAAAGATCATAGAAGAGACCATAGACAGAGACCATAGGATAAAGACCATAGACAGAGACCATAGACAGAGACCATAGACAGAGACCATAGACAGAGACCATAGGAGAAAGACCATAGACAGAGACCATAGGACAAAGACCATAGACAGAGACCATAGACAGAGACCATAGACAGAGACCATAGGATGAAGACCATAGACAGAGACCATAGGATAAAGACCATAGACAGAGACCATAGGATAAAAACCAGAGACCATAGACAGAGACCATAGACAGAGACCATAGACAGAGACCATAGGATAAAGACCATAGACAGAGACCATAGGATAAAAACCATAGACAGAGACAGAGACCATAGACAGAGACCATAGGATAAAGACAGAGACCATAGACAGAGACCATAGACAGAGACCATAGACAGAGACATAGGATAAAGACCATAGACAGAGACCATAGACAGAGACCATAGGATAAAGACCATAGACAGAGACCATAGGATAAAGACCATAGACAGAGACCATAGGATAAAAGACCATAGACAGAGACCATAGACAGAGACCATAGACAGAGACCATAGACAGAGACCATAGGATAAAGACCATAGACAGAGACCATAGGATAAAAACCATAGACAGAGACCATAGACAGAGACCATAGGATAAAGACCATAGACAGAGACCATAGACAGAGACCACAGACAGAGACCATAGGACAAGACCATAGACAGAGACCATAGGATAAAGACCATAGACAGAGACCATAGGATAAAAACCATAGACAGAGACCATAGACAGAGACCATAGACAGAGACCATAGACAGAGACCATAGGATAAAGACCATAGACAGAGACCATAGGATGAAAGACCATAGACAGAGACCATAGACAGAGACCATAGACAGAGACCATAGACAGAGACCATAGGATAAAGACCATAGACAGATACCATAGACAGTGACCATAGACAGAGACCATAGACAGAGACCATAGGATAAAACCATAGACAGAGACCATAGACAGAGACCATAGGATAAAGACCATAGACAGAGACCATAGGATAAAGACCATAGACAGAGACCATAGACAGAGACCATAGACAGAGACCATAGACAGAGACCATAGGATAAAGACCATAGACATAGACCATAGGATAAAGACCATAGACAGAGACCATAGACAGAGACCATAGTCAGAGACCATTGGATAAAGATCATAGACAGATACCATAGGATAAAGACCATAGGATAAAGACCATAGAGAGAGACCACAGATAGAGAACATAGGACCAAGACCATAGAGAGAGACCATAGGTTAAAGACCATAGACAGAGACCATAGGATAAAGACCATAGATAGAGACCATAGGATAAAGACCATAGATAGAGACCATAGGATAAAGACCATAGATAGAGACCATAGGATAAAGACCATAGACAGAGACCATAGGATAAAAACCATAGACAGTGACCATAGACAGAGACCATAGGATAAAAACCATAGACCGAGACCATAGACAGAGACCATAGACAGAGACCATAGACAGAGACCATAGGATAAAGACCATAGACAGAGACCATAGACAGAGACCATAGACAGAGACCATAGGATGAAGACCATAGACAGAGACCATAGGATAAAGACCATAGACAGAGACCATAGGATAAAAACCATAGACCGAGACCATAGACAGAGACCATAGACAGAGACCATAGACAGAGACCATAGGATAAAGACCATAGACAGAGACCATAGGATAAAAACCATAGACAGAGACCATAGACAGAGACCATAGACAGAGACCATAGGATATAGACAGACCATAGACAGAGACCATAGACAGAGCCCATAGGATAAAAACCATAGACAGAGACCATAGACAGAGACTATAGGATAAAGACCATAGACAGAGACCATAGACAGAGACCATAGACAGAGACCATAGACAGAGACCATAGGATAAAGACCATAGACAGAGACCATAGACAGAGACCATAGACAGAGACAATAGGATGAAGACCATAGACAGAGACCATAGGATAAAGACCATAGACAGAGACCATAGGATAAAAACCATAGACCGAGACCATAGACAGAGACCATAGGATAAAGACCATAGACAGAGACCATAGGATAAAAACCATAGACAGAGACCATAGACAGGACCATAGACAGAGACCATAGACAGAGACCATAGGATAAAAACCATAGACAGAGACCATAGACATAGACCATAGGATAAAGACCATAGACAGATACCATAGACAGAGACCATAGACAGAGACCATAGACAGAGACCATAGGATAAAAACCATAGATAGAGACCATAGACAGAGACCATAGGATAAAGACCATAGACAGAGACCATAGGATAAAGACCATAGACAGAGACCATAGACAGAGACCATAGACAGAGAACATAGACAGATACCATAGACAGAGACCATAGACAGAGACCATAGACAGAGACCATTAGATAAAAACCATAGACAGAGACCATAGGATAAAAACCATAGACAGAGACCATAGACAGAGACCATAGTCAGAGACCATTGGATAAAGATCATAGACAGATACCATAGGATAAAGACCATAGGATAAAGACCATAGAGAGAGACCACAGATAGAGACCCTTAGACCAAGACCATAGAGAGAGCCCATAGGTTAAAGACCATAGATAGAGACCATAGGATAAAGACCATAGATAGAGACCATAGGATAAAGACCATAGATAGAGACCATAGGATAAAGACAATAGATAGAGACCATAGGATAAAGACCATAGACAGAGACCATAGGATAACAACCATAGACAGAGACCATAGACAGAGACCATAGGATAAAAACCATAGACCGAGACCATAGACAGAGACCATCGACAGAGACCATAGACAGAGACCATAGGATAAAGACCATAGACAGAGACCATAGACAGAGACCATAGACAGAGACCATAGGATAAAGACCATAGACAGAGACCATAGACAGAGACTATAGGATAAAGACCATAGACAGAGACCATAGACAGAGACCATAGACAGAGACCATAGACAGAGACCATAGGATAAAGACCATAGACAGAGACCATAGGACAAAGACCATAGACAGAGACCATAGACAGAGACCATAGACAGAGACCATAGGATGAAGACCATAGACAGAGACCATAGGATAAAGACCATAGACAGAGACCATAGGATAAAAACCATAGACCGAGACCATAGACAGAGACCATAGACAGAGACCATAGACAGAGACCATAGGATAAAGACCATAGACAGAGACCATAGGATAAAAACCATAGACAGAGACCATAGACAGAGACCATAGACAGAGACCATAGGATAAAGACCATAGACAGATACCATAGACAGAGACCATAGACAGAGACCATAGACAGAGCCCATAGGATAAAAACCATAGACAGAGACCATAGACAGAGACTATAGGATAAAGACCATAGACAGAGACTATAGGATAAAGACCATAGACAGAGACCATAGGATAAAAACCATAGACCGAGACCATAGACAGAGACCATATACAGAGACCATAGACAGAGACCATAGGATAAAGACCATAGACAGAGACCATAGGATAAAAACCATAGACAGAGACCATAGACAGAGACTATAGGATAAAGACCATAGACAGAGACCATAGGATAAAGACCATAGACAGAGACCATAGGATAAAAACCATAGACAGAGACCATAGACAGAGACCATATACAGAGACCATAGACAGAGACCATAGGATAAAGACCATAGACAGAGACCATAGGATAAAAACCATAGACAGAGACCATAGACAGAGACCATAGACAGAGACCATAGACAGAGACCATAGACAGAGACCATAGACAGAGACCATAGATAAAAACCATAGATAGAGACCATAGGATAAAAACCATAGACAGAGACCATAGACAGAGACCATAGATAGAGACCATAGACAGAGCCCATAGGATAAAAACCATAGACAGAGACCATAGACAGAGACCATAGACAGAGACCATAGGATAAAGACCATAGACAGATACCATAGACAGTGACCATAGACCGAGACCATAGACAGAGACCATAGGATAAAAACCATAGACAGAGACCATAGACAGAGACCATAGGATAAAGACCATAGACAGAGACCATAGGATAAAGACCATAGACAGAGACCATAGACAGAGACCATAGACAGAGACCATAGACAGAGACCATAGGATAAAGACCATAGACATAGACCATAGGATAAAGACCATAGACAGATACCATAGGATAAAGACCATAGACAGAGACCATAGACAGAGACCATAGACAGAGACCATAGACAGAGACTATAGGATAAAGACCATAGACAGAGACCATAGACAGAGACTATAGGATAAAGACCATAGACAGAGACCATAGGATAAAGACCATAGACATAGACCATAGGATAAAGACCATAGACAGAGACCATAGACAGAGACCATAGTCAGAGACCATTGGATAAAGATCATAGACAGATACCATAGGATAAAGACCATAGGATAAAGACCATAGAGAGAGACCACAGATAGAGAACATAGGACCAAGACCATAGAGAGAGACCATAGGTTAAAGACCATAGACAGAGACCATAGGATAAAAACCATAGACCGAGACCATAGACAGAGACCATAGACAGAGACCATAGACAGAGACCATAGACAGAGACCATAGGATAAAGACCATAGACAGAGACCATAGGATAAAAACCATAGACAGAGACCATAGACAGAGACCATAGGATAAAGACCATAGACAGAGACCATAGACAGAGACCATAGACAGAGACCATAGACAGAGACCATAGGATAAAGACCATAGACAGAGACCATAGACAGAGACCATAGACAGAGACCATAGACAGAGACCATAGACAGAGACCATAGACAGAGACCTTAGGATAAAAACCATAGATAGAGACCATAGGATAAAAACCATAGACAGAGACCATAGACAGAGACCATAGATAGAGACCATAGACAGAGCCCATAGGATAAAAACCATAGACAGAGACCATAGACAGAGACCATAGACAGAGCCCATAGGATAAAAACCATAGACAGAGACCATAGACAGAGACTATAGGATAAAGACCATAGACAGAGACCATAGACAGAGAGACACTGGTTGGAGTGGTAAAGGAAAACACACCCTTCTATATCTCTCTTTCATTCTTATTTCTTTATTTCTCTCACCCTCTCTCTCTGTCCCCCTCTCTTTATCTCTCACTCTCTGTCTCCTCTCTTTCTCTCTCTCTCTCTCTCTCTCTCTCTCTCTCTCTCTCTCTCTCTCTCTCTCTCTCTGTAACTCCTCTAGTTTGCAGTGCTGCTCTACAATCTGGTGCAGTTCATTAATTTCCCTCTCTCTATAACATACAACTAGATCTGAGACAGGCGTACCACCTCCACCTTCTACATGAAATAGTTTGTGTGTGTATCTCAAGGTGTGTATTGATGTTTATCTACTGTACTAGGGATAATGTGAGCTGCTACCCCTGTCTGCACTGCTAGGCTACTCTGTAACTGGGAGCTAGAGAGATCCCCTGCCTCTCCAAAAAAGAAAACACGCTGGCCCCCTTGTGGAGCCCCTGCAGAAAAATGTGTGTGTGTGTTTGTGTGTGTGTGTGTGGTGTGAGTTTGTGTAACGCATGTGTGTGAGTTGTCAGTGCAGCACACAGCCTTATGGGTTTTTATGGCCAGGAACAAAAAGTGTGTGTGTGTGTAGAGGTCCGTCTGGCTCCCATGGTCTCTCTATTTATCCCCTCCTCTCTCTCTCTCTCTCTCTCTCTCTCTCTTCTTGCTCGCTCGCCTCCTTCTTTACTTTCTCTCTGCTGACTCAAGCGCCATCTCCCTCTCGCTCATGCAATAGCAGTGTCTGTTACTGCAGATAAACAGTACCAGTTAAAAGTTTGGACACACCTACTCATCAAGGGTTTTTCTTTACAATGTTTACTATTTTCTACATTGTAGAATAATAGTGAAGACATCAAAAAAATGAAATAACATATATGGAATCATGTAGAAACCAAAAAAGTGTTAAACACAATCAAAATATATTTCTTATTTGAGATTCTTCAAAGTAACCACCCTTTCCCTTGATGACAGCTTTGCACACTCTTGGCATTCTCTCAACCAGCTTCATCAAGTAGACACCTGGATGCATTTCAATTAACAGGTGTTCCTTATTAAACGTTAATTTTTGGAATTTCTTTCCTTCTTAATGCGTTTGAGCCAATCAGTTGTGGTGTGACAAGGCAGGGTTGGTATACAGAAGGTAGCCCTATTTGGTAAAATACCATATTATGGCAAGAACAGCTCAAATAAGCAAAGACAAATGACAGTCCATCATTACTTTAAGACATGAAGGTAAGTCAATGAGGAAAACTTCCAGAAGTTTCTTCAAGAACAGTTGCAAAAACCATCAAGCGCTATTATGAAACGGGCTTTCATGAGGACCACCACAGGAATGAAGAGCCAGAGTTTCCTTTGCTGCAGAGGATAAGTTCATTACAGTTACCAGCCTCAGAAATCGGCAATTAACTGCACCTCAGATTGCAGCCCAAATAAATGCTTCACAGAGTTCAAGTAACAGACACATCTCAACATTAACTGTTCAGAGGAGACTGCGTGAATCAGGCTTTCATGGTCAAATTGCTGCAAAGAAACCACTACTAAAGGACTTCCTTGGGCCAAGAAACACGAGCAATGGACATTAGACCAGTGGAAATCTGTCCTTTGGTCTGATGAGTCCAAATTTGCGATTTTTGGTCTCAACTGTCGTGTCTGTGAGATGCAGAATAGGTGAATGGATGATCTCCGCATGTGTGGTTCCCACTGTGAAGCATGAAGGAGGAAGTGTGATGGTGTGGGGGTGCTTTGCTGGTGAATCCAAGGCTCACTTAACCAGCATGGCTACCACAGCATTCTGCAGCGATACGCCATCCCATCTGGTTTGGGCTTAGTGGGACTATCATTTGTTTTTCAACTGGACAATGACCCAACACACCTCCAAATCAAATCAAATCAAATCAAATGTATTTATATAGCCCTTCATACATCAGCTGATATCTCAAAGTGCTGTACAGAAACCCAGCCTAAAACCCCAAACAGCAAGCAATGCAGGTGTAGAAGCACGGTGGCTAGGAAAAACTCCCTAGAAAGGCCAAAACCTAGGAAGAAACCTAGAGAGGAACCAGGCTATGTGGGGTGGCCAGTCCTCTTCTGGCTGTGCCGGGTGGAGATTATAACAGAACATGGCCAAGATGTTCAAATGTTCATAAATGACCAGCATGGTCATATAATAATAAGGCAGAACAGTTGAAACTGGAGCAGCAGCACGGTCAGGTGGACTGGGGACAGCAAGGAGTCATCATGTCAGGTAGTCCTGGGGCATGGTCCTAGGGCTCAGGTCCTCCGAGAGAAAGAAAGAAAGAGAGAATTAGAGAGAGCATATGTTGGGTGGCCAGTCCTCTTCTGGCTGTGCCGGGTGGAGATTATAACAGAACATGGCCAAGATGTTCAAATGTTCATAAATGACCAGCATGGTCGAATAATAATAAGGCAGAACAGTTGAAACTGGAGCAGCAGCCTGTGTAAGGGCTATTTGACCAAGAATGATAGTGATGGAGTGTTGCATCAGATGACCTGGCCTCCACAATCACCCGACCTCAACCCAATTGAGGTGGTTTGGGATGAGTTGGACTGCAGAGTGATGCAAAAGCAGCCAACAAGTGCTCACCATATGTGGGAACTCCTTCAAGACTGTTGGAAAGGCATTCCAGGTGACTACCTCATGAAGCTGGTTGAGAGAATGCCAAGAGTGTGCAAAGCTTTCAAAGGGTGGCTACTTTGAAGAATCTCAAATCTCAAATATATTTTGATTTGTTTTTTTGTTTACTACATTATCTAAATAAAGAAAAACCCTTGAATGAGTAGATGTGTCCAAACTTTTGACTGGTACTGTATACCAAAATGTGTCTGTCTGTCTGTCTGTGTGTGTGTTTTTATGTGTGTGTGTGTGTGTGTGTGTTTTTTTATGTGTCTGTGTAAGAGGGAGGAGTACCGCTTTGACCACCACTTCCATTTATCCAATTACTGTCTATGAGAGAGGCGGGACATTAAACACACCCAGTGTCAATCAAAACCATCAACGTGAGCTTCAAACTAACATCCCTTTTAATTCTTAATACTTTAAGCCATGTGTCAAACTCACTCATTCCAAACTCATTAATTAATGTCACTAATTAGTAAAGAACTCCCCTCGCCTGGTTGTCTGGGTCTTCATTTGAAAGGAAAAACCAAAAACCTGCGGACACTCGGCCCTCCACGTTTGAAACACATCTGCTTTAAGCCATTGTGTATCAGTGTTCAGTGAACACATAGCTATAACACGTGTTGATGTTGTCATTTCAAGATGTTGTTCATTGGTCATTAAGGAGTTATTTCATAAATATAATACCTTATTCAAAGCCTTATAAGGATGAATACTCATTCCTCCTAACACATCGAGCCTCCAAGCATCACATTGACATAGGAAGTATGGCGTCTCTGTCTGTCTGTCTGTCTGTATGTCTGACTTATCTCCAAGGGTGCGGTTTCATATTCTGTTTTGTTCGTTCTCCCCCCCCCCCTCTTCCCTCATGCAATTTTCTCTTTGTTCAGCTGGATTCCTGTTCAGCCCATTTGTGGTCAATGAGTCTCTGTACTGGCATCCTAGTCACTTTCTTCTATATATGTTCAACTTTATTTCAACAGCCCCCATAGATGGTCTATATATTTACTAGCAACGCACTGGGCACAGTGGTTGAATCAACGTTGTTTCCACTTAATTTCAATGAGATTACATTGACCCAACATGGAATAGAGGTTGAATGTACGTTTTACTGCTAGAGTGGCTGAATAACTATGTTGTTGCATGTCAATAGAGTTGCAGTCTGCACCAAATACATCTACACTAGGCTATGAATTTATGGATAGAGTATCAGAAAACAGAGCATTGCCTGATTCGTCACACTTCTACATCATGACCAGTGGTTTGTGAAATATTCTTGGCCTTGTTGTACTGCACTGTAATGATGAATCACCTGGTCTAGGATCAGCTGTATTGAGTGATTTAAACAATCAAACGTCATATGTTTCAGTTCTCACTCCAGCTGCATTGATCTTTGTCATGGATTTGGATTCCCTTTTCTTTCCCTAAAGGTCTTATTGCAACGTCACCATTCTGTCAACGTTCATCCATACTGAGCCTTAGTGCAGGAAAGGGTGGGTAAAACAGAGATGAATTATACCTGTATATATTTTTCAAACATCTTAATCAACCAAATAAATATTCAATCCAAGATTAAATCAAAACCACCAAAAGGCACTAAAGAATATAATGGCCCAAACACGCTCCAAAGCCTCTCTGGCTCCTTCCAGCTCAGGTGCAGTCAGAGATTGATGGTGTTACGGTTTAGGCCGGGACAACAAACACAAAGAACCACCACAGATCTCTTTGTTGTGTCTAACAGAAAGAAAATGTCTGACAGACAGGCAAAAGTGAGGCAACAGTGTATGATCGAACAGACGGACAGATAGATATATGGAAGAAGAGAAAAATAGCCTATATGGATGGAAGGACAGTCGGACTTACCGACAGACATACATACAGGTAGACTGGCAGACAAAAAGACACAGACAGAAGGAGAACATACAGACATACAGACATATGGTAGAACATACAGACAGGCGGACAGATGGAGAGACAGACAGTCAGAAATAGACTGACACACGAATGGATGACTGACCAGATGATTTGACCAACAGTAGGAAATACAGAAAGACAGACAGACAGATAGGGCAGCCAGCCAGACAGACAGATAGGGCAGCCAGCAGGACAGACAGACAGAGAGGGCAGACAGAGAGAGAGAGAGAGAGAGAGAGAGAGAGAGAGAGAGAGAGAGAGAGAGAGTTAGAGAGAGAGGGCAGCCAGCCAGACAGAAAGATAGGGCAGGCAGACAGACAGAGAGATAGTTATTTTGAGATGCCAGCCTGCACCTTTCACTACTAATCTCACGTGGTGATACGGCTGTCAGTCAGAGTCCAACAGAGAACCACTGAGAGGTACACAAATAAGCAGCCCTTCAGAAACGGCCTTTTACTGCTGTGCTCATGTCACAACAAGTTATGGCGAAGCTAGAGGCTGCTAACATTATGGGTCAAATTCTAGCTTGAGACCAACTCACATGCCTCAGGTGTGCTAAGCTGTTAATAACCGAGATAGATAAAAACATACATGTGTAAATACGTGCTCACACACATACACACGCATGCACACGCACAATTCACACACACACAAACACACCTGCAAGCCTGACACGTGTCATCTAAGATCTATGATCTAAGAGGGAGGGAGAGAGAGGGAAAGACAGAGATGGATTGGGGAAAGAAGGGAGAGGGAAATGGGAGGAGACAAATAGGGAGAGATAGAGAGAGAGAGGAAGAGAAAGGGAGAAAAAGAGAGACCAAGAGAGAGAGAGAGAGAGAGACAAAAAGAGGGAAGGGGGCAGTAGCATCAGGTAGACAGTGCTGTGAGAGCGGAGGTCCTGCTGGACCGTAGGGAGGTGCTGGTGAACCCCAGGCCTGCCAAAAGCGGCTCTCCTCCGTGCACGGTAGGAGAAAATGAAGTCTGGAACTATCCTGCGCTCCGTCTGCCTTTCACTCTCCTTCCCTCGCTCATCCCCCTCCTCCTCCTCCTCCTCTTTCACAGGTCTTATGGGTGCACTGCCACGTAGCTGAGCAATGTTATGAGAGAGAGAGAGAGAGAGAGGGAGGGAGAGGGAGAGAGAGAGAGAGAGAGAGAGGGAGGGAGGGAGAGAGAGAGAGAGAGAGAGAGGGAGGGGAGAGAGGAGAGAGAGAGAGAGAGAGAGAGAGAGAGAGAGAGAGAGAGAGAGGGAGAGGGAGAGGGAGAGAGAGGGAGAGGGAGAGAGAGCACCAATCACCTCACTTCCCTCTCCAGATTAGATTCTGTGTATCATCTTTCTCTCTGCTGTTCAGCCCTTCTTTTACCCTCCATTATTTCTCCTGGTGTACTACTCTGTGAAACTCTTTAACGTCCCGTGTAGCTCGGTTTGTAGAGCATGGCACTTGCAACGCAACGGTTGTGGGTTTGATTCCTGAGGGGGACCACTATGAAAATGTATGGACTTAATACTGTATGTCTCTCTGGATAAGAGAGATGACTAAAATGTCAAATGGTAGCTGACTCAGTATGAGAGAGACCATGCATTACAGAGCAGGTGTGAGCTTAAGTTACTTTATTTCAGACAAAAATAAACTTCCTTGAATTTTAATTGCAGAATTGTAATTTTTGGCTACTGAAGCAGGGCCAAATCTGCCTCTGAATGTTCTGTTCATCATAAATGTATTCATTGCATACAGTTAGGGTTTTCTCTGTTACTTCATTCTCTTTCCCTCTATATATTACTGCCATCTAGTGGCCAAACATATACAAACACATTCCCCAGATCTGTGCCTCGACACAACCCTGTCTCAGAGGTCATGGCTTGGTTTTTGCTCTGACATGCACTGTCAACTGTGGACCTTATCTGGACAGGTGTGTGAATTTCCAAATTATGTCCAATCAATTGAATTTACCACAGGTGGATTCCAAGTTGTAGAAACATCTTAAGGATGATCAATGTAAACAGGAGCTCAATTTCGAGTCTCATAGCAAAGGGTCTGAATTCTTTTAAAATTTGTAATACATTTGCAAAGATTTCTAAAAACCTGTTTTCACTCTGTTATTATGGGGTATTGTGTGTAGATTGATTCAATTAATTATTTTCAACAATGTTAGAATAAGGCTTTAATGTAAGAAAATGTGGAAAAAGTCAAGGGGTCTGAATACTTTCCCGAATGCACCGTATCAACATCCAACATGGATACATTTGCAATGTACAGCAGTTATCCATCATTGCTACAGGGTAAAACATGATCTAATCAAGAAACTCTGATTTGAATGTTATTCATCCAGGAAGTTTGATCATTTTGGTGCAGTTAATCACCAGACATGGCTGTTTACAGGAAGCAGAGAGAACGCTTTAGAATGGAAACATTTGGACTGGAGAGGCCATTATGAGGCATGAAAAAAACAAGTGGTGCCCTTAAATTTTCAAAAACATTTAAAATCATGTTTCTATCCAATAATAACCAGCAGCCAAGCCAAGGATTTGGTGTACAGCACGGCCAAGCTCTTAACCATAAAATAAACTTGCCTTCAGATAAACACATTTCAGCTTAAATAACGATAGGCAATCAAATATTACCCCAGCCCTCTTATGAAAAGTATCTGTTTTTTTTGGAAATTAATAAAGGCCTATTGGAGAATAATTTTGCAGCAGGCAGACATTTTTCCTAGACTGTGCTATTGTTTCTTGCCCGTATTAGGCCAACGTGAGTTGAAATGGAGTAGCTTTTGTTAATAAGGCTTTGCCATTTACTCGCCAATTCACACTCTTCTAGAAGAGAGACTCTTCCAGACCACTAATGGCACTTTAATTTAAATCACATGACAACATTGAACAGAAACACATTTAGCTAACAAGTATTCCAATGATAAGATTGCTAAGATACAGCTGACAGTCACATACACATTGGAGATGGAAGTTTACATACACTTAGGTTGGAGTCATTAAAACTCATTTTCAACCACTCCACAAATTTCTTGTTAACAAACTATAGTTTTGGAAAGTCGGTTAGGACATCTACTTTGTGCATGACACAAGTAATTTTTACAACAATTGTTTACAGACAGATTATTTCACTGTATCACAATTCCAGTGGGTCAGAAGTTTACTGTGCCTTTAAAACAGCTTGGAAAATTCCAGAAATGTATGTCATGGTTTTAGAAGCTTCTGATAGGCTAGTTGACATCATTTGAGTCAACTGGAGGTGTACCTAGAGATGTATTTCAAGGCCTACCTTCAAACTCAGTGCCTCTTTGCTTGACATCATGGGAAAATCAAAATAAATCAGCCAAGACCTCAGAAAAAAAATTGTAGACCTCCACAAGTCTGGTTCATCCTTGGGAGCAATTTCCAAACACCTGAAGGTACCATATTCATCTGTACAAACAATAGTACGCAAGTATAAACACCATGGGACCACACAGCCATCATACTGCTCAGGAAGGAGACGCGTTCTGTCTCCTAGAGATGAACGTACTTTGGTGCGAAAAGTGCAAATCAATCCCAGAACAACAGCAAGGGACCTTGTGAAGATGCTGGAGGAAACAGGTATAAAAGTATCTATATCCACAGTAAAACAAGTGCTATATCGACATAACCTGAAAGGCCGCTCAGCAAGGAAGAAGCCACTGCTCCAAAACCTCCATAAAAAAGCCAGACTATGGTTTGCAACTGCACATGGGGACAAAGATCGTACTTTTTGGAGAAATGTCCTCTGGTCTGATGAAACAAAAATAGACCTGTTTGGCCATAATGACCATCGTTATATTTGGAGGAAAATAGGGGAGGCTTGCAAGCTGAAGAACACCATCTCAACCCGTGAAGCACGGGGGTGGAAGCATCATGTTGTGGGGGTGCTTTGCTGCAGGTGCACTTCACAAAATAGATGGCATCATGAGGATAGAAAATTATGTGGATATATTGAAGCAACATCTCAAGACATCGGTCAGGAAGTTAAAGCTTGGTCGCAAATGCGTCTTCCAAATTGACAATGACACCAAGCATACTTCCAAAGTTGTGGCAAAATGGCTTAAGGACAACAAAGTCAAGGTATTGGAGTGGCCACAAACCACTGACCTCAATCCCATAGAAAATGTGTGGGCAGAACTGAAAAGGCATGTGGAAGCAAGGAGGCCTACAAACCTGACTCAGTTACACCAGCTCTGTCAGGAGGAATGGCCCACAATTCACCCAACTTATTGTGGGAAGCTTGTGGAAGGCTACCCAAAACGTTTGACTCAAGTTAAACAATTTAAAGGCAATGCTACAAAATACCAATTGAGTGTATGTAAACTTCTGACCCACTGGGAATGTGATGAAAGAAATAAAAGCTGAAATAAATAATTCTCTCTACTATTATTCTGACATTTCACATTCTTAAAATAGTGGTGATCCTAACTGACCAACGACAGGGAAATTCTACTAGGATTAAATGTCATGAATTGTGAAAAACTGAGTTTAAATGAATTTGTCTAAGGTGTATGTAAACTTCAACTGTACATGGCATCATTGACCTTTAAGTAGGCCATAGTCTTTCAACACAGACTTCATGGGAATATTTTCTCTGAACACCACGGCTTCCATCAATCACAGCTTTACCCAAGCAACGACATACAGTACAGTATAGCTATCCACATGGAGATCCAAGTTCACTCAACTGGCCATCTTGCATTGTTATCTTGTAATGTTGAATCAAAATCAGCTCCCGACATGATGTTTGTTTCTCTGTGTATTGCAGAACATTTTACCGCCATTTTAGAGCCCAACGGACTTTCAGGTTGAGCAGAAAAAACCCTGCAATTGGTTTCAGTTGTGGGATTGTCTATAATCTATACTTTCAGTATGACTGTCCTGCAGGATTCTATAGACTGCAGCTCAGTAGAAGTGTACCATCTGGAAGCCTCTGAGGCAGTGGAAGGCTTTTGCGTCCAGGTGGCCCAGGTCTATGAGGTTGTGCTCCAGCTGCACCAGCACCAGGCTGCTGAGGCCGGGGTCTGAACCCCCCCAGCAGAAGGCGTCGCGGGGCACTGAGTGGATCTTGTTGTGTGTGAGTGCCACTGAGTGTAGCCCCCGGGGCAGCTTCCTGGGCACCTGGCTCAGGGCATTGTGACACAGGTCCAGCTGGTGTAGGACGGGCAGCGCCCTGAAGGCCCCCGAGGCCACCCTGGCTATCTTGTTCCTGGCCAGGCCCAGGTGCTCCAGGTGGGGGAGGTGGAGGAAGGAGGCTTTGCCCACGGAGGAGATGAGGTTGCCCTCCAGGTTGAGGGTTTTGAGGGAAGAGGGGAGGTGGCGGGGTACCTTCTTGAGCTGGTTGCCCTCTAAGTTGAGGCTCTCCAGGTGGGTGGCGTTGACGAGGGACTCCCTGAGAAGGCCATGGTTGGTTAGCCGGTTAGCGCTCAAATCCAGAATCACCAGCTCCGAGGTGCCCACGAAGGCCTCCCCTGGAAACTGCTGGATAAGGTTGCCACGGAGGTACAACTCCCTGATAGATAGAGGTAAGTCAAGAGGCACCGAGGCCAGCCGGTTGCGGTCCAGGCTGAGGGTGCGCAGGCTGCCCAGAGGTGAGAGCACACTGGCGGGGAGAGTATCATTCCCATTCCCCAGGCTGTTGTTGCTCAGGCTGAGGACCAGCAGGCCGGGGCAGTTGGCCCAGGCTCCCTCCGACATCACATTAAGCCGGTTGTTATCCAGACGCAGCTCTTCCAGGGAGGCGGGCAGGTCTGTGGGCACGCTCTCCAGTAGGTTCCGGTCCAGGTAGAGCCGCCTCAGGGCCGGGATGCCCTCGAAGGCCCCCTCGATGGAGCCGTCTGTCAGCCGGTTGTTGCTGAGCACCAGGAACTCCATGGACAGGTACTCATTGAGCAGGTCCAGTTGAATGTTGTCGATGTGGTTGTTCATCAGGAGGACGTAGCGGGAGTTATAAGGGATGCCGTACGGAACCTTCTCCAGCCCCTTGTCGGAACACTGGACCACTCTGGGAAAGGGGACAATAGAAAACATTGGAGTAAGTCACAAACATCACTGTACAACATGGTTTGGGTGATTAAATAAGACTGTGACAATATGGAAATAGCATAATGATAAAATATTTACAAAAATTAATTACAAATGGGCAATAGTAAGCCTGATGTAGTCCGAGAACATCTCACCGTCCATAGCAGGCACACTCCGGGGGACAGTAGTTGTCTTTGAAGTAGGGGAAATATGCAGGATTTGTGCCCTCCTTCTTCTCCTGTTTTGTCTCTTTGGTTTTGTTGTCCTTTTTTAGAGGTTTACCTTTCCTCTCATTTATTTTGTCTTTCTTTTGATGTTTCCCTGTCTTTGTCTTGATACTCTTGGTGGTCAGTGTCAGCTTCATTGTGTGTTTTGGCACTGCTGGTTTGGCTGTACGTTTTGTCTGTAGTGTTTTGGGTGTATGGTTTGTCTGTAGTGTTTTGGGTGTATGGTTTGTCTGTTGTGTTTTGGGTGTGGAGTTTGTCTGTACCGTCACATTGTGTTTGGCTGTTGGTTTTGTCATCTCTTTTGGTTTGGCTGTAGGTTGCAGTTCCTTGGCTGTGAGTTTTTCCTGTTTTGGTTTGTCTGTAGACTTTAGCTGCTTGACTGTATTTTCTGTCTCTTTGAGAAGGACAATGCTGTTCCTCTCAGTCTGATTGTCGTTGATTGAAACCTTGATAATTGGGCCAACTTTGACCTCCATCGACTGCGAAACAAAACTCTCCCCCTCCCTGAGATTTGTCTGGGAGCTGTCAGTCACACTCTGAACCATAATGAGCTCACTGTCCACCAATGAGATGGCCTCCTCTGCCTCTGGAGCCGGGTCTTGGATATGACTGGCAGGTTGAGTGAGAGCATGAGTGGCAGACTCTGGAACTAGAGAGGGGGTAGAGGGTGTAACTGGGGGAGGGTCATGTTGAGTGGCAGGTGGAGGAGTGACATCATAATGTGGAACAGGCATAGCTGCAGGGGGAGGGGACATGGGTTCGTTGATAGCTTGATTGTCCATTACTTTTTCTACAGGAGAGGAGGAAGTGCTGGTTGGAGAGGGGAGGTCTATGTGTGTAACGACTAAGTAGTTTCCCTCGCTTTGATCTACACTGGGTTCTTTAACTTCCCCAACTCTCAGGTTTTCCTCTAGTTTCTCCTCTCCTCCATATGCTCTCTGTTCCTTATCACCTCTCTCCTCATCATCTGATCTAATCCCTTCTTCATGTCTCCCCTCTCCATTATCTCTTCTCTCCTCCTCCTCTTCATGTTCCTCATCAGCTTCTATCTCCCAATTTTCAAATCTCTTCTTCTCTCTGTAATCAAGCCCTCCAACCAGCGTTCTTTCTTCCTCCATCCCTCGCTCTTCCTCAAGGCCCTCCTGCCCTGCTGCCCCCTTCTCCTCCTCTATTCTCCACTTCTCAGAGTCCATCTCTGGAGTTAGTCCTTCCTCGCTCCTCCCCTCTTCCTCCCTCTTCTCTTCAGGGTGGGTTGCAGTGAGTTCATCCTCCTCTTCGTCTGCTGTTGTGGTCTCCCTCAGTCTCTCAGGTCTCCAGTCTGACCAGGGATCTGTTTCTCTGACCGAGTCTTCTATGAGGATCATTTCCACTCCTAGACACACACAGCAGTATCTTAGTATTGACACTCAAGATTAGGCATCGCTACAAAATGACAGACAAAGTGGGCCATATTGACAGAGATTTTACGAAGTTTGCAGTTGTTATTTTCATATAAGAATAGAAGTATAATACAATAAAACCACTTCTTACAGTACTTTAAATGAATTACCAAAATTTGGCAAATGTCTCCGGTTCTATTCAAACCTGTGACTAGGTTGCCTGAATAAGTCTGGGATATGTTAACAGACTTGGTTCGTTCGAAAAAAAACATTATTTCTATGCAGTGTGGAAACATTTGAATTCAAGTGTACTTAGGTTCCTTTGCTGCACACATACATACATATGATGCATTTTCCAAACTGATCAGACAATTAGGAGAATCAGAAAATCAAGCTATTAGAAATGAGAAATTGTTGAATTCGTTTTTCAAGTTTGGGAATGTAAAATCAGTGTGTAGATCCTGTGGATGATGAAAGTTGATAGGCACTTACTGGGCTGAAGTACAAATGATTGCAGAGGAACTATCAGGAGCCAGAGTAGCAGAGTGAGTTCTTCCATGGTCTTCTATCTAAAAGAACCTTAGTCCAACAACCTAAGAGACAGTATCACAACAACAGTTTCTAATTGAGTCTCTTCCTATTTCCTTATCAAAAGCAAAAAAAATACAATCTGAAATTAACTTCATAGATCTTCCCACTAGCACGAGTGAGTTTTCAAAAATGATTTTCATGGTCCTAATCTTTTCTGTCTAGAATGCATTGCAAGAGCAAACGGTAACTACTATAGATGAGGTAGGTGTCCTCTAAATATCCAACATAGATCTAGAGTAATAGAGCAGATAGTATCTGAAGTTCTATCTATTAGATGTATGGGTGTCAGTCTTGCTTACCTGCTGTGCCCTTAGACGTCAGAGCCAATATCATGCATCTGTGTATGTTGTCCAGTGGGAGTCATACCAAACTCTCTCAATGCAAGGAAAAACACTGCTGAACCAAGCAGTCCTCTAGGAATGAGGACCCCCAAATAGTATGACACACACACACACACACACACACACACACACACACACACACACACACACACACACACACACACACACCGACTAAACTGGGGGCTAACGGTTGACTTTAATGACCTATTTAAGAGTCCCCTCTCCGTGGGGAGGTTTCACACACACACTCCGGGCCGGAAGCTGGCGGCGGGTATTGACTCTTGAATACTCATATCTCAAAGGGAATTTTCACACCGACCCTCCAGGATAGTGGAATCTGGGAAGATCAATAGCAGGAAAGGTTAAAAAAAAAAAAAAAAAAAAAGCGGGAGATGAAGGGGTCAATGTATGGATGGGAGGTCAAAGGGGAGAGGTGGTTTTAGGGGGATTCTGTTTGCCCTTGTTCCAGAGGGGCATTAGCAGCCCGGCGGGTGACACCGTGGTGGCAAGTGGTTCCGGGTGAATTGCCTGACCTTTGACCCATAGCGGTTGCATTGATAGTGCATTGGGTTAGGGGAGAGGGGGGTAGGTTGAGCCATTTTTTAAATGTAACTAGGTAGTCAGTTAGGAACAAATTCTTATTTACAATGACGGCCTACACCGCCATAGCTGGACGACGCTGGGCCAATTGTGCGCCTGTCACGCTCTGGCCATAGAGGCTTTTTATTCTCTATTTTGGTTAGGCCAGGGTGTGACTAGGGTGGGCGTTCTATCTTCTTTTTTCTATGTTTTTGTATTTCTTTGTTTTTGGCCGGGTATGGTCCTCAATCAGGGACAGCTGTCTGTCGTTGTCTCTGATTGAGAACCATACTTAGGTAGCTCTTGCCCACATGGGTTTTGTGGGTAGTTATTTTCTGTTTAGTGTGTTTTGCACCTGACGGAGCTGTTTCGGTTGTTTCTTGTATTTAATGTTCAGTTTCTTAAAATAATGATGAACACATGCCACGCTGCATCTTGATCCTCACCTTCTTTCACCAACGAGAATTGTTACAACGCCCCCCCTATGTCAAGGGAAATGGTATTCTTTCTAGAAAGATACAGGTGGTCTCTTGGCACAACTTACCCTGGATATAAAGTAAGTTGAGCATAGGGCCGGGGTAAGTTGAGCTGCCTTGGGGTAAGTGGGTGATAGTTGAATTCATGGAATGGGGTTGTGGTATATTGTCGCTCTTTCTCTTCAGTATCACTTACCCTTCCATTTCTTGATCAGTTGTCTGGGACAGGGATGTTCTTTCGATGTACCAAATTGTAGGCAAGTTCTATGCATTCAAGGCTACTTAGCCCATGAAACTGGTCCGTGAGATGTTAATCAAGCTCGGACTCCATGTCAATCAGATAAGACCCTGTGTGTCTCTGCTACTCTATCATAGCCTCTCTTTATACAGCTCAGACTCCATGTCGTCAGATAAGACCTTGTGTGTCTCTGCTACTCTATCATAGCCTCTCTTTATACAGCTCAGACTCCATGTCGTCAGATAAGACCTTGTGTGTCTCTGCTACTCTATCATAGCCTCTCTTTCACACAGGTTCATGTTTGTTTTCTTTTTGTCAATGTACCTCTTCAATGTAAATAAGTCTATTTTTCATCCCTTGCTGCTGCTCAAATGGTCTTGTCTGCTCTCAAGAACCTCGGGGGGGGTGATGTAGACCCCTGCTTGTTTTACGTTTGTTTACACAGGGCATGATTTCTGCTCTGTAACAAGACAAATGCACTCAAGTACACATGCATAACACATTGCATACTGTGCATAAAACTGACTAAATGTAATCATTATTTATATGGGATATGGTGGCCGTTGGCTCAACTTACCCCATGGCCGTTACTTGGGGTGCCAAATAAAACCACAGCCATTTTGGGAACCCTGCTATAACACAATTAATTAGACTTTGTGAAAAACAGTTTTGGGGGTTAACTTGCTTACCACTTTTCTATGTGGTTTCTTCCTTCACTGACTCCATGAAATGCATTTTCATTTATTTTGTTTGACCTTTCTTTAACCAGGTAGGCTAGTTGAGAACAAGTTCTCATTTGCAACTGTGACCTGGCCAAGATAAAGCATAGCAATTCGACACACAACACAGAGTTACACATGGAATAAAACAAACATACAGTCAATAATACAGTAGAAAAAAAATAAGTCTAGTGTGTGCAAACGAGGTAAGATAAGGGAGTTAAGGCAATAAATAGGCCATGGTGATGAAGTAATTACAATATAGCAATTAAACACTGGAATGGTAGATGTGCAGAAGATGAATGTGCAAGTAGAAATACTGGGGTGCAAAGGAGCAAGATAAATAAATACTGTATGGGGATGAGGTAGGTAGATGGGCTGTTTACAGATGGGCTATGTAGAGGTGCAGTGATCTGTGAGCTGCCCTGACAGCTGGTGCTTAAAGCTAGTGAGGGAGATTTGAGTCTCCAGCTTCAGTGATTTTTGCAATTCGTTCATCATTGGCAGCAGAGAGCTGGAAGGAAAGACGACCAAAGGAGGAATTGGCTTTGGGGGTGACCAGTGAAATATACCTGCTGGAGTGTGTGCCCCGAGTGGGTGCTGCTATGGTGACCAGTGAGCTGAGATAAGGTCAGGCTTTATCTAGCAGAGACTTGTAGATAACCTGTAGCCAGTACTTGCAGTTGGAGGCCACGGAAGGAGAGTTGTATGGCATTGAAGCTCATCTGCAGGTTAGTTAACACAGTGTCGAAAGAAGAACCAGAGGTATATAGAATGGTGTCATCTGCGTAGAGGTGGATCAGAGAATCCCCAGCAGCAAGAGCGACATCATTGATGTATACAGAAAAGAGAGTCGGCCCGAGAATTGAACCCTGTGGCACCCCCATAGACTGCCAGAGGTCCGGACAACAGGCCTTCCAATTTTACACACTGAACTCTATCAGAGAAGTAGTTGGTAAACCAGGCGAGGCAATCATTTGAGAAAATTATGAACTCTTCCTACATTTTTGGGGTTGCTCAACTTACCCTTTGGATCAACTTACCCCACTATCCCCTACAATGTTCTTTTGTTCCAGAATATTCCGACTTCAAAGTAAGGCCTACCCTGGTCTCCATACATTGGTTAGTGTTTTAAGTTTGATATCTGGCCAACATGTATACTCTATATTCCTTTAAAACCTACATTTGGACCACATGTTTTCAGCAAAAGATATTTCTCATTAAATGTACATCTCATGTTGTGTGGCATTCAAAACATCTAATGTCTTGAGAAAACAGGATTTATCCGATGTCTATATTTTTCTGTTTGGAAGAGAACAGCTGTATGGTAGTAAAAAACAGGAAATAAAATAGACATTCTGCTGGTTGTATTCATTGGGGCACACCGAAGAAAAACATTTTTTTGCTACTGACAATGAAAACGGCTTCTTATTGCAGTGTTTCACTCCTCTCTTTTAGCCACTCATTATTCTCGGCGTTCGGAACCTTGGTGTTTCTCATCTATCATCTACAGTGTAATAAACGGAGCCAAACATTCCCGAAGGACTTATCGAACGCAAATAGTTTGTTTTCAACACGATATGGTTTATGAACGTTGAACAATTTCACAATTCAGTCCAGTATAACTTGTGTACAGATTTGTGATCGTACAGCACAAACAATGGCCTGTTGTTTACAAGCAGCAGAGCTGGGGATGGTTAGAAACACACATTCATGCACATACATAGACGTGCGCACACACACACACACACACACACACTTGTTACAGCATTACATCACTACCTAGTGAGTGAGAGTTAATAAACTGCTTTCTAGTCCGATCACTTGTCTGATCGCCTTAGTATCACGCAGTAAAGTGAAGAGAATCCTGTTAATTCCACTGTTTAGGAGTTATTGTAAGACCCTGGGGACCAGTGGCCTGTCCTTGCATTACTGACGTGCTCCTTCAGAGAGACAAATAAAACCCAGCCATCACCGTCTAACTAGAGAATTACAATACCCACTGTCCCAATGAATAACACAGAGACACAGTAACAGAGACTGATAGATACACAAAACAGTATTATATGAAGGATTAGATTGAGGGAGGGAAAATGGCATGCTGGGATATGGACTGTATAGACAGTGTATAAGGTCACCTGGACTACCTGGCCTGATGACTCCTTGCTGTTCACCTGGTCGTGCTGCTGCTCCAGTTTCAAATGTTCTGCCTGCGGCTATGGAACCCTGACCTGTTCACCAGACGTGCTACCTTGTCCCAGACCTGCTCTTTTCAACTCTCTAGAGACCGCAAGAGCGGTAGAGATACTCTGAATGATCGGCTATGAAAAGCCAACTGACATTAACTCCTGAGGTGCTGACCTGTTGCACCCTCGACAACCACTGTGATTATTATTATTTGACCCTGTTGGTCATCTATGAACATTTGAACATCTTGGCCATGTTCTGTTATAATCTCCACCCAGAAGAGGACTTGTCACACCTCATAGCCAAATCAAATTGTATTGGTGCGATACACATGGTTAGCAGATGTTAATGCGAGTGTAGCGAAATGCTTCTAGTTCCGACTGTGCAGTAATATCTAACAAGTAATCTAACAATTTCACAACAACTATCTTATACACACAAGTGTAAAGAAATCAATAAGAATATGTTCATATAAATATATGAATGACAAATGCCGGTTTGCCTGAGGCTGATGCCGTGCAGGTGTTTGTACACATGCATATACACACACTCTCATTCAAATAAACACATACAAGAACACACACATACTTGTAATAGTACCAGACATGCACACAAACATAAAGTAGCCATTGCTGTTATGATTTCAGTTTTTCTTGATGTCCTTTATTTTAAATGTATTTTTTGCTGTTTTCTTCTGTCTTTTCCTTTTTTCTCTTTAGTTCATTCTCTTGGTTGTGGGGAATGGAATTGATTGTATTTCTTTCTTATTTTTTTCCCCCGGGGGGTACTGTGGGAGGGGTCTCGAATGGTTGAGGGACAGCTAGTGGGGAACTGTGGGGGAATCTTGGAGGGTTCGGGTTTCACAAGATTGTGCTCATGAAAAAGGAAACTATGACATATATTTTACATCACTATCATGCACACACACCCTCACACAAGGATGACTCTGTTGAGGAAAGACTGATACATGTTTGATAGTGGTAGTAGACACCCTCACACATAAGGATGGCTCTGTTGAGGAAAGACTGATACATGTTTGATAGTGGTAGTAGACACCCTCACACATAAGGATGGCTCTGTTGCAGAAAGACTGATACATGTTTGATAGTGGTAGTAGACACCCTCACACATAAGGATGGCTCTGTTGCAGAAAGACTGATACATGTTTGATAGTGGTAGTAGACACCCTCACATAAGGATGACTCTGTTGCAGAAAGACTGATACATGTTTGATAGTGGTAGTAGACACCCTCACACATAAGGATGACTCTGTTGCAGAAAGACTGATACATGTTTGATAGTGGTAGTAGACACCCTCACACATAAGGATGACTCTGTTGCAGAAAGACTGATACATGTTTGATAGTAGTAGTAGACACCCTCACACATAAGGATGACTCTGTTGCAGAAAGACTGATACATGTTTGATAGTGGTAGTAGACACCCTCACACATAAGGATGGCTCTGTTGCAGAAAGACTGATACATGTTTGATAGTGGTAGTAGACACCCTCACACATAAGGATGGCTCTGTTGTGTAAAGACTGATACATGTTTGATAGTGGTAGTAGACACCCTCACACATAAGGATGACTCTGTTGCAGAAAGACTGATACATGTTTGATAGTGGTAGTAGACACCCTCACACATAAGGATGACTCTGTTGCAGAAAGACTGATACATGTTTGATAGTGGTAGTAGACACCCTCACACATAAGGATGACTCTGTTGCAGAAAGACTGATACATGTTTGATAGTGGTAGTAGACACCCTCACATAAGGATGTCTCTGTTGCAGAAAGACTGATACATGTTTGATAGTGGTAGTAGACACCCTCACACATAAGGATGGCTCTGTTGTGGAAAGACTGATACATGTTTGATAGTGGTAGTAGACACCCTCACACATAAGGATGTCTCTGTTGTGGAAAGACTGATACATGTTTGATAGTGGTAGTAGACACCCTCACACATAAGGATGTCTCTGTTGTGGAAAGACTGATACATGTTTGATAGTGGTAGTAGACACCCTCACACATAAGGATGGCTCTGTTGTGGAAAGACTGATACATGTTTGATAGTGGTAGTAGACACCCTCACACATAAGGATGGCTCTGTTGCAGAAAGACTGATACATGTTTGATAGTGGTAGTAGACACCCTCACACATAAGGATGGCTCTGTTGCAGAAAGACTGATACATGTTTGATAGTGGTAGTAGACACCCTCACACATAAGGATGGCTCTGTTGCAGAAAGACTGATACATGTTTGATAGTGGTAGTAGACACCCTCACACATAAGGATGGCTCTGTTGCAGAAAGACTGATACATGTTTGATAGTGGTAGTAGACACCCTCACACATAAGGATGGCTCTGTTGCAGAAAGACTGATACATGTTTGATAGTGGTAGTAGACACCCTCACACATAAGGATGGCTCTGTTGCAGAAAGACTGATACATGTTTGATAGTAGTAGTAGACACCCTCACACATAAGGATGGCTCTGTTGCAGAAAGACTGATACATGTTTGATAGTAGTAGTAGACACCCTCACACATAAGGATGGCTCTGTTGCAGAAAGACTGATACATGTTTGATAGTGGTAGTAGACA
Organism: Oncorhynchus tshawytscha; assembly: GCF_018296145.1. Lineage (NCBI taxonomy): Eukaryota > Metazoa > Chordata > Actinopteri > Salmoniformes > Salmonidae > Oncorhynchus > Oncorhynchus tshawytscha. The sequence goes on along the minus strand of NC_056443.1, from coordinate 1,292,367 downwards.
CCCTCACACATAAGGATGGCTCTGTTGCAGAAAGACTGATACATGTTTGATAGTGGTAGTAGACACCCTCACACATAAGGATGGCTCTGTTGCAGAAAGACTGATACATGTTTGATAGTAGTAGTAGACACCCTCACACATAAGGATGGCTCTGTTGCAGAAAGACTGATACATGTTTGATAGTAGTAGTAGACACCCTCACACATAAGGATGGCTCTGTTGCAGAAAGACTGATACATGTTTGATAGTGGTAGTAGACACCCTCACACATAAGGATGGCTCTGTTGCAGAAAGACTGATACATGTTTGATAGTAGTAGTAGACACCCTCACACATAAGGATGGCTCTGTTGCAGAAAGACTGATACATGTTTGATAGTGGTAGTAGACACCCTCACACATAAGGATGGCTCTGTTGCAGAAAGACTGATACATGTTTGATAGTGGTAGTAGACACCCTCACACATAAGGATGGCTCTGTTGCAGAAAGACTGATACATGTTTGATAGTGGTAGTAGACACCCTCACACATAAGGATGGCTCTGTTGTGGAAAGACTGATACATGTTTGATAGTGGTAGTAGACACCCTCACATAAGGATGGCTCTGTTGCAGAAAGACTGATACATGTTTGATAGTGGTAGTAGACACCCTCACATAAGGATGGCTCTGTTGTGTAAAGACTGATACATGTTTGATAGTAGTAGTAGACACCCTCACATAAGGATGGCTCTGTTGCAGAAAGACTGATACATGTTTGATAGTGGTAGTAGACACCCTCACACATAAGGATGGCTCTGTTGCAGAAAGACTGATACATGTCTGATAGTGGTAGTAGACACCCTCACACATAAGGATGGCTCTGTTGCAGAAAGACTGATACATGTTTGATAGTGGTAGTAGACACCCTCACACATAAGGATGGCTCTGTTGCAGAAAGACTGATACATGTTTGATAGTGGTAGTAGACACCCTCACACATAAGGATGGCTCTGTTGCAGAAAGACTGATACATGTTTGATAGTGGTAGTAGACACCCTCACACATAAGGATGGCTCTGTTGCAGAAAGACTGATACATGTTTGATAGTGGTAGTAGACACCCTCACACATAAGGATGGCTCTGTTGTGGAAAGACTGATACATGTTTGATAGTGGTAGTAGACACCCTCACACATAAGGATGGCTCTGTTGCAGAAAGACTGATACATGTTTGATAGTGGTAGTAGACACCCTCACACATAAGGATGGCTCTGTTGCAGAAAGACTGATACATGTTTGATAGTAGTAGTAGACACCCTCACACATAAGGATGGCTCTGTTGCAGAAAGACTGATACATGTTTGATAGTGGTAGTAGACACCCTCACACATAAGGATGGCTCTGTTGCAGAAAGACTGATACATGTTTGATAGTAGTAGTAGACACCCTGACACAAGGATGGCTCTGTTGCAGAAAGACTGATACATGTTTGATAGTAGTAGTAGACACCCTCACACATAAGGATGGCTCTGTTGCAGAAAGACTGATACATGTTTGATAGTGGTAGTAGACACCCTCACACACAAGGATGGCTCTGTTGCAGAAAGACTGATACATGTTTGATAGTAGTAGTAGACACCCTCACACATAAGGATGGCTCTGTTGCAGAAAGACTGATACATGTTTGATAGTGGTAGTAGACACCCTCACACATAAGGATGGCTCTGTTGCAGAAAGACTGATACATGTTTGATAGTAGTAGTAGACACCCTCACACATAAGGATGGATCTGTTGCAGAAAGACTGATACATGTTTGATAGTAGTAGTAGACACCCAGACATAAGGATGGCTCTGTTGCAGAAAGACTGATACATGTTTGATAGTGGTAGTAGACACCCTCACACACAAGGATGGATCTGTTGCAGAAAGACTGATACATGTTTGATAGTGGTAGTAGACACCCTCACACATAAGGATGGCTCTGTTGCAGAAAGACTGATACATGTTTGATAGTGGTAGTAGACACCCTCACACATAAGGATGGCTCTGTTGCAGAAAGACTGATACATGTTTGATAGTGGTAGTAGACACCCTCACACATAAGGATGGCTCTGCTGCAGAAAGACTGATACATGTTTGATAGTGGTAGTAGACACCCTCACACATAAGGATGGCTCTGTTGCAGAAAGACTGATACATGTTTGATAGTGGTAGTAGACACCCTCACACATAAGGATGGCTCTGTTGCAGAAAGACTGATACATGTTTGATAGTGGTAGTAGACACCCTCACACATAAGGATGGCTCTGTTGCAGAAAGACTGATACATGTTTGATAGTAGTAGTAGACACCCTCACACATAAGGATGGCTCTGTTGCAGAAAGACTGATACATGTTTGATAGTAGTAGTAGACACCCTCACACATAAGGATGGCTCTGTTGCAGAAAGACTGATACATGTTTGATAGTGGTAGTAGACACCCTCACACATAAGGATGGCTCTGTTGCAGAAAGACTGATACATGTTTGATAGTGGTAGTAGACACCCTCACACATAAGGATGGCTCTGTTGCAGAAAGACTGATACATGTTTGATAGTGGTAGTAGACACCCTCACATAGTAGTAGTTCACACAAGGATGTCTCTGTTGCAGAAAGACTGATACATGTTTGATAGGATGGCTCTGTTGTGGAAAGACTGATACATGTTTGATAGTGGTAGTAGACACCCTCACACATAAGGATGGCTCTGTTGCAGAAAGACTGATACATGTTTGATAGTGGTAGTAGACACCCTCACACATAAGGATGGCTCTGTTGCAGAAAGACTGATACATGTTTGATAGTGGTAGTAGACACCCTCACACATAAGGATGGTCTCTGTTGCAGAAAGACTGATACATGTTTGATAGTGGTAGTAGACACCCTCACACATAAGGATGGCTCTGTTGCAGAAAGACTGATACATGTTTGATAGTGGTAGTAGACACCCTCACACATAAGGATGGCTCTGTTGCAGAAAGACTGATACATGTTTGATAGTGGTAGTAGACACCCTCACACATAAGGATGGCTCTGTTGCAGAAAGACTGATACATGTTTGATAGTGGTAGTAGACACCCTCACACATAAGGATGGCTCTGTTGCAGAAAGACTGATACATGTTTGATAGTGGTAGTAGACACCCTCACACATAAGGATGGCTCTGTTGCAGAAAGACTGATACATGTTTGATAGTGGTAGTAGACACCCTCACACATAAGGATGGCTCTGTTGCAGAAAGACTGATACATGTTTGATAGTGGTAGTAGACACCCTCACACATAAGGATGGCTCTGTTGCAGAAAGACTGATACATGTTTGATAGTGGTAGTAGACACCCTCACACATAAGGATGGCTCTGTTGCAGAAAGACTGATACATGTTTGATAGTGGTAGTAGACACCCTCACACATAAGGATGTCTCTGTTGCAGAAAGACTGATACATGTTTGATAGTGGTAGTAGACACCCTCACACATAAGGATGTCTCTGTTGCAGAAAGACTGATACATGTTTGATAGTGGTAGTAGACACCCTCACACATAAGGATGTCTCTGTTGCAGAAAGACTGATACATGTTTGATAGTGGTAGTAGACACCCTCACACATAAGGATGGCTCTGTTGCAGAAAGACTGATACATGTTTGATAGTGGTAGTAGACACCCTCACACATAAGGATGGCTCTGTTGCAGAAAGACTGATACATGTTTGATAGTGGTAGTAGACACCCTCACACATAAGGATGGCTCTGTTGCAGAAAGACTGATACATGTTTGATAGTAGTAGTAGACACCCTCACACATAAGGATGACTCTGTTGCAGAAAGACTGATACATGTTTGATAGTGGTAGTAGACACCCTCACACATAAGGATGACTCTGTTGCAGAAAGACTGATACATGTTTGATAGTAGTAGTAGACACCCTCACACATAAGGATGGCTCTGTTGCAGAAAGACTGATACATGTTTGATAGTAGTAGTAGACACCCTCACACATAAGGATGTCTCTGTTGCAGAAAGACTGATACATGTTTGATAGTGGTAGTAGACACCCTCACACAAGGATGGCTCTGTTGCAGAAAGACTGATACATGTTTGATAGTAGTAGTAGACACCCTCACACATAAGGATCTCTGTTGCAGAAAGACTGATACATGTTTGATAGTAGTAGTAGACACCCTCACACACAAGGATGGCTCTGTTGTGGAAAGACTGATACATGTTTGATAGTAGTAGTAGACACCCTCACACATAAGGATATGTCTCTGTTGCAGAAAGACTGATACATGTTTGATAGTGGTAGTAGACACCCTCACACAAGGATGGCTCTGTTGCAGAAAGACTGATACATGTTTGATAGTAGTAGTAGACACCCTCACACATAAGGATATGTCTCTGTTGCAGAAAGACTGATACATGTTTGATAGTGGTAGTAGACACCCTCACACATAAGGATGGCTCTGTTGCAGAAAGACTGATACATGTTTGATAGTAGTAGTAGACACCCTGACACATAAGGATGGCTCTGTTGCAGAAAGACTGATACATGTTTGATAGTGGTAGTAGACACCCTCACACATAAGGATGGCTCTGTTGCAGAAAGACTGATACATGTTTGATAGTGGTAGTAGACACCCTCACACAAGGATGGCTCTGTTGCAGAAAGACTGATACATGTTTGATAGTAGTAGTAGACACCCTCACACATAAGGATGGCTCTGTTGCAGAAAGACTGATACATGTTTGATAGTAGTAGTAGACACCCTCACACATAAGGATGGCTCTGTTGCAGAAAGACTGATACATGTTTGATAGTAGTAGTAGACACCCTCACACAAGGATGACTCTGTTGCAGAAAGACTGATACATGTTTAATAGTAGTAGTAGACACCCTCACACAAGGATGTCTCTGTTGCAGAAAGACTGATACATGTTTGATAGTGGTAGTAGACACCCTCACACAAGGATGGATCTGTTGCAGAAAGACTGATACATGTTTGATAGTGGTAGTAGACACCCTCACACATAAGGATGGCTCTGTTGCAGAAAGACTGATACATGTTTGATAGTGGTAGTAGACACCCTCACACATAAGGATGGCTCTGTTGCAGAAAGACTGATACATGTTTGATAGTGGTAGTAGACACCCTCACACATAAGGATGGCTCTGTTGCAGAAAGACTGATACATGTTTGATAGTGGTAGTAGACACCCTCACACAAGGATGACTCTGTTGCAGAAAGACTGATACATGTTTGATAGTGGTAGTAGACACCCTCACACAAGGATGACTCTGTTGCAGAAAGACTGATACATGTTTGATAGTGGTAGTAGACACCCTCACACATAAGGATGGCTCTGTTGCAGAAAGACTGATACATGTTTGATAGTAGTAGACACCCTCACACATAAGGATGGCTCTGTTGCAGAAAGACTGATACATGTTTGATAGTAGTAGTAGACACCCTCACACATAAGGATGGCTCTGCTGCAGAAAGACTGATACATGTTTGATAGTAGTAGTAGACACACTCACACAAGGATGGCTCTGTTGCAGAAAGACTGATACATGTTTGATAGTGGTAGTAGACACACTCACACAAGGATGGCTCTGTTGCAGAAAGACTGATACATGTTTGATAGTGGTAGTAGACACCCTCACACATAAGGATGGCTCTGTTGAGGAAAGACTGATACATGTTTGATAGTAGTAGTAGACACCCTCACACATAAGGATGGCTCTGTTGAGGAAAGACTGATACATGTTTGATAGTGGTAGTAGACACCCTCACACAAGGATGGCTCTGTTGCAGAAAGACTGATACATGTTTGATAGTAGTAGTAGACACCCTCACACATAAGGATATGTCTCTGTTGCAGAAAGACTGATACATGTTTGATAGTGGTAGTAGACACCCTCACACATAAGGATGGCTCTGTTGCAGAAAGACTGATACATGTTTGATAGTTGTAGTAGACACCCTCACACATAAGGATGTCTCTGTTGCAGAAAGACTGATACATGTTTGATAGTAGTAGTAGACACCCTCACACATAAGGATGTCTCTGTTGCAGAAAGACTGATACATGTTTGATAGTGGTAGTAGACACCCTCACACATAAGGATGGCTCTGTTGTGGAAAGACTGATACATGTTTGATAGTAGTAGTAGACACCCTCACACATAAGGATGGCTCTGTTGCAGAAAGACTGATACATGTTTGATAGTAGTAGTAGACACCCTCACACATAAGGATGGCTCTGTTGTGGAAAGACTGATACATGTTTGATAGTAGTAGTAGACACCCTCACACAAGGATGACTCTGTTGCAGAAAGACTGATACATGTTTGATAGTAGTAGTAGACACCCTCACACAAGGATGGCTCTGTTGCAGAAAGACTGATACATGTTTGATAGTGGTAGTAGACACCCTCACACACAAGGATGGCTCTGTTGCAGAAAGACTGATACATGTTTGATAGTGGTAGTAGACACCCTCACACATAAGGATGGCTCTGTTGCAGAAAGACTGATACATGTTTAATAGTAGTAGTAGACACCCTCACACATAAGGATGGCTCTGTTGCAGAAAGACTGATACATGTTTGATAGTGGTAGTAGACACCCTCACACATAAGGATGGCTCTGTTGCAGAAAGACTGATACATGTTTGATAGTAGTAGTAGACACCCTCACACATAAGGATGGCTCTGTTGCAGAAAGACTGATACATGTTTGATAGTGGTAGTAGACACCCTCACACATAAGGATGGCTCTGTTGCAGAAAGACTGATACATGTTTGATAGTGGTAGTAGACACCCTCACACATAAGGATGGCTCTGTTGCAGAAAGACTGATACATGTTTGATAGTAGTAGTAGACACCCTGACACATAAGGATGGCTCTGTTGCAGAAAGACTGATACATGTTTGATAGTGGTAGTAGACACCCTCACACATAAGGATGGCTCTGTTGCAGAAAGACTGATACATGTTTGATAGTAGTAGTAGACACCCTCACACATAAGGATGGCTCTGTTGCAGAAAGACTGATACATGTTTGATAATAGTAGTAGACACCCTCACACATAAGGATATGTCTCTGTTGCAGAAAGACTGATACATGTTTGATAGTGGTAGTAGACACCCTCACACAAGGATGGCTCTGTTGCAGAAAGACTGATACATGTTTGATAGTGGTAGTAGACACCCTCACACAAGGATGGCTCTGTTGCAGAAAGACTGATACATGTTTGATAGTGGTAGTAGACACCCTCACACATAAGGATGGATCTGTTGTAGAAAGACTGATACATGTTTGATAGTGGTAGTAGACACCCTCACACATGAGGCTGGCTCTGTTGCAGAAAGACTGATACATGTTTGATAGTGGTAGTAGACACCCTCACACAAGGATGGCTCTGTTGCAGAAAGACTGATACATGTTTGATAGTAGTAGTAGACACCCTCACACAAGGATGGCTCTGTTGCAGAAAGACTGATACATGTTTGATAGTGGTAGTAGACACCCTCACACATAAGGATGGCTCTGTTGCAGAAAGACTGATACATGTTTGATAGTAGTAGTAGACACCCTCACACAAGGATGACTCTGTTGCAGAAAGACTGATACATGTTTGATAGTGGTAGTAGACACCCTCACACATAAGGATGGCTCTGTTGCAGAAAGACTGATACATGTTTGATAGTAGTAGTAGACACCCTCACACATAAGGATGGCTCTGTTGCAGAAAGACTGATACATGTTTGATAGTGGTAGTAGACACCCTGACACATAAGGATGGCTCTGTTGCAGAAAGACTGATACATGTTTGATAGTGGTAGTAGACACCCTCACACATAAGGATGGCTCTGTTGCAGAAAGACTGATACATGTTTGATAGTAGTAGTAGACACCCTCACACATAAGGATGGCTCTGTTGCAGAAAGACTGATACATGTTTGATAGTAGTAGTAGACACCCTCACACATAAGGATATGTCTCTGTTGCAGAAAGACTGATATATGTTTGATAGTGGTAGTAGACACCCTCACACATAAGGATGGATCTGTTGTAGAAAGACTGATACATGTTTGATAGTGGTAGTAGACACCCTCACACATGAGGCTGGCTCTGTTGCAGAAAGACTGATACATGTTTGATAGTGGTAGTAGACACCCTCACACATAAGGATATGTCTCTGTTGCAGAAAGACTGATACATGTTTGATAGTGGTAGTAGACACCCTCACACATAAGGATGGCTCTGTTGCAGAAAGACTGATACATGTTTGATAGTGGTAGTAGACACCCTCACACAAGGATGGCTCTGTTGCAGAAAGACTGATACATGTTTGATAGTAGTAGTAGACACCCTCACACAAGGATGGCTCTGTTGCAGAAAGACTGATACATGTTTGATAGTGGTAGTAGACACCCTCACACAAGGATGGCTCTGTTGCAGAAAGACTGATACATGTTTGATAGTAGTAGTAGACACCCTCACACAAGGATGGCTCTGTTGCAGAAAGACTGATACATGTTTGATAGTAGTAGTAGACACCCTCACACAAGGATGGCTCTGTTGTGGAAAGACTGATACATGTTTGATAGTAGTAGTAGTAGACACCCTCACACAAGGATGGCTCTGTTGCGGAAAGACTGATACATGTTTGATAGTGGTAGTAGACACCCTCACACATAAGGATGGCTCTGTTGCAGAAAGACTGATACATGTTTGATAGTGGTAGTAGACACCCTCACACATAAGGATGGCTCTGTTGCAGAAAGACTGATACATGTTTGATAGTAGTAGTAGACACCCTCACACAAGGATGTCTCTGTTGCAGAAAGACTGATACATGTTTGATAGTAGTAGTAGACACCCTCACACAAGGATGTCTCTGTTGCAGAAAGACTGATACATGTTTGATAGTAGTAGTAGACACCCTCACACATAAGGATGGCTCTGTTGCAGAAAGACTGATACATGTTTGATAGTGGTAGTAGACACCCTCACACATAAGGATGGATATGTTGCAGAAAGACTGATACATGTTTGATAGTGGTAGTAGACACCCTCACACATAAGGATGGCTCTGTTGCAGAAAGACTGATACATGTTTGATAGTGGTAGTAGACACCCTCACACAAGGATGGCTCTGTTGCAGAAAGACTGATACATGTTTGATAGTGGTAGTAGACACCCTCACACAAGGATGGCTCTGTTGCAGAAAGACTGATACATGTTTGATAGTGGTAGTAGACACCCTCACACAAGGATGGCTCTGTTGCAGAAAGACTGATACATGTTTGATAGTGGTAGTAGACACCCTCACACAAGGATGGCTCTGTTGCAGAAAGACTGATACATGTTTGATAGTGGTAGTAGACACCCTCACACAAGGATGGCTCTGTTGCAGAAAGACTGATACATGTTTGATAGTGGTAGTAGACACCCTCACACATAAGGATGGCTCTGTTGCAGAAAGACTGATACATGTTTAATAGTAGTAGTAGACACCCTCACACAAGGATGTCTCTGTTGCAGAAAGACTGATACATGTTTGATAGTAGTAGTAGACACCCTCACACAAGGATGTCTCTGTTGCGGAAAGACTGATACATGTTTGATAGTAGTAGTAGACACCCTCACACATAAGGATGGCTCTGTTGCAGAAAGACTGATACATGTTTGATAGTGGTAGTAGACACCCTCACACATAAGGATGGCTCTGTTGCAGAAAGACTGATACATGTTTGATAGTGGTAGTAGACACCCTCACACATAAGGATGGCTATGTTGCAGAAAGACTGATACATGTTTGATAGTGGTAGTAGACACCCTCACACATAAGGATGGCTCTGTTGCAGAAAGACTGATACATGTTTGATAGTGGTAGTAGACACCCTCACACATAAGGATGGCTCTGTTGCAGAAAGACTGATACATGTCTGATAGTGGTAGTAGACACCCTCACACATAAGGATGGATCTGTTGCAGAAAGACTGATACATGTTTGATAGTAGTAGTAGACACCCTCACACATAAGGATGGCTCTGTTGCAGAAAGACTGATACATGTTTGATAGTGGTAGTAGACACCCTCACACATAAGGATGGCTCTGTTGCAGAAAGACTGATACATGTTTGATAGTGGTAGTAGACACCCTCACACATAAGGATGGCTCTGTTGCAGAAAGACTGATACATGTTTGATAGTGGTAGTAGACACCCTCACACAAGGATGGCTCTGTTGCAGAAAGACTGATACATGTTTGATAGTAGTAGTAGACACCCTCACACACAAGGATGGCTCTGTTGCAGAAAGACTGATACATGTTTGATAGTGGTAGTAGACACCCTCACACAAGGATGGCTCTGTTGCAGAAAGACTGATACATGTTTGATAGTGGTAGTAGTGTTACGTTCCCCAGATTATGTGTTGTAGATTGTGTATTTGCATGTGTTTATTTCAGGAAATGGCTTCCTGAAATCCCTCAAGCAGCTGATTGATCGACTCCAGGGCTAATTGGAGAGCTGACCCCGCCCCCTCGTCAAGACACAGCTGTCTCCAATTACCCATTCCTTCTGAAGCTATATAAAAGCCAGTGTTCTGTTTAGGAGGGAGATCTTTTTGGAGGTAGAGATTTTGCTGGAGGTAGGGATTGCTGAGATTGATTGTGATAGAGGTTGATTTTGATAGAGGTTGATTTTGCTGGAAAGTGGTATGTTCTGTGAGTTTGTTGCTCAGATAGAGCTTATTTGACATCCTTTTGTTTCTTAGTTTGTTTGAAATTGTTTAATATTCTGTTTCATTTGTTCCCAGGGGGAAAGGGAAGGCACCTAGGGAGTGCTTAGGCAAAGGACGGGCATACATATACCCGTAGCATATTCGCTGTCTAGACACACTAGTTAAGACCTGGGCGGACCACCCCTTGTATTTTGGTTAGGGCACCAGGTGGTGCTAAATTAGGTAAGTAGTGGGTAAGCAGGTAAAATAGGAGAGGGGGCTTTGAGATTTACTTTCTTTGCTTTGGTTCCGTCCAGCCCCTTTTCCCCATATTACCGTGTAAAGGAATAAAGTCCTTGTAAACGGTACCACATTCTGCCTGTTATCATTCTTACTTGCACCTACAGTCCATACATTTTTCGCTTCACGGAGAGTTTAGTTGTAGCAGGGTGTTGCGTTCCCTCTTCATAGAGGCGTGCGTAACATAATGGGGGCTCATCTGGGATTTTTCCATTAAACCCACCGGACCCTGCTGCTCTGAGCTCTCTCTGTGGTTAGTGATTGAGGTGTGATGGTAGGTTGTGAGTTTGGATGACTTGTTTGTTAGTGTGTTCAGGAGACTGCATTGTGAAAGATGGCTGCCTCAGCCATCTCCAAGTTTTTTGAAGCGCCCTCTATTGATTGTTTGGTGAGGTTTCGTAAAGTAGACCTTATAGCTATAGCTGACCATTATGGATTTGTATTCCCTGAGAAAGCCCTAAAGGCTGAGCTTTTGGTGCTAGTCAGGGAGGGTTTGGTGAGAGAACGGATTCTCTCATTGCAAGGAGAGGAGACTGGTAGACCTTCTGATGCCAAGTCAGAGGACAGGGCGGAGGAAGGGGTTCCTGTACCCCCTTTACATTGCCCCGATTCGATCCTTTATCTTCTGCTTCGGGTCGTTCAGATGGAACTGCTAGGCTGAAGGTGAGGCTGGCTCGGTTAGAAATGGAGCAAAAAGATAAAGAGAGACAGATGAATTTTGAACTTGAAATTAGGAAAATAGAAGCTGACAAGGAGGTGAGGATCCGACAACTGGAGCTAGATGCTGGCTCCAGTGCGACTCCACAAGCTGCTCATCATCAAGCCCACTTCGATGTGAGTAAAAACATAGCTTTAGTCCCTCCATTCCGAGAGTCGGAAGTTGATTATTATTTCTCTGCGTTTGAGCGTGTGGCCGCTGCGCTGCATTGGCCACTCGAGGTTTGGCCGCTTCTGTTACAATGTAAATTGTCTGGGAAAGCCCAGGAAGTAGTAGCTGCTCTCTCCCTGGAAGACAGTTTACACTACGATATGGTTAAAACTACCGTGTTGCGGGCTTATGAGTTGGTGCCTGAAGCTTATAGGCAGCGCTTCAGGAACCACAAAAAAACGTCTCACCGTACATTTGTTGAATTTGCTAGGGACAAAGAGTCTCTGTTTAGTCGTTGGTGTTCAGCCAGCAAAGCTAACACCTTTGCTGATATTCGGGAGTTGATGCTGTTGGAGGACTTTAAAAGCAACCTCCCAGATAGACTTGTAGTTCGTTTAAATGAACAGAAAGTGGTGACATTGGCCCAAGCAGCAGTGTTGGCGGATGAGGACGCTTTGACACACAAGACTGTTTTTGGTGCACCACGTTTTGAAGGCTGGACGATTACGTCATCAGTTCCTCGTTCAGGTCGCTTTTCCTCTGACAACCCTAAGCCTTTTCATGAAGTCCGTGAATGTTTTTACTGTCACCAAAAGGGTCACGTGATTGCGGACTGCCCAGTTTTGAAAAATAAACCGAAACAGTCCCAGTCACCGTCCCCAAAAATGAAAAGTTTGGGTTTAGTTAAGTCTTTGGATCGTCCATTGATCGAGTTGTTGATTCAGCATTTGAGAAACCGGATCCTGTCTATGCTCCGTTTATCTCTGCCGGTTATGTTTCCTTAACAGGAGAACCAACTGATCAAAAGCCTATCCAAATCCTACGTGACACCGGGGCGGCGCAGTCAGTAATCATTACTGATGCTTTACCCTGGTCTCCTGAAACGTATTGTGGCTCACATGTCATATTACAGGGGATAGAGGCAAAAACCGTACCTGTACCATTACACTGGGTCCACTTAGTGTCAGACTTGGTATCAGGACGTTTCCGTGTTGGTGTAGTGTCTACACTGCCAGTATCAGGAGTAAAATTGCTACTAGGGAATGATATTGCTGGTGGTAATGTCACTCCTGTGTTAGAGGTAGTAGACAACCCAGAAATCATAACTACAGATGAGAAATTGGTTCAAGCATTTCCACATGTTTTTCCTGCTTGTGTGTTAACGAGGGCACAATCTCGCAAGCTAGGAGATGTGGTGGATTTGGCTAGTTCTATTTTTGAGAATGTTGAGGTAGAAGACAATGCACTGAGTATTCCTTCTGCATTGCCGACAGTTTTTACCCCGTAAAAACTAAGGCAGGGAAAAGAAATCGCGCCCCAATTACATGACATTCTTTTGTCTGTCACCCCTGAGAAGGTGATTGAATGTCAAAAGAAGACACCAGTCTTCGCAAGTGTTTTGTTGCAGGTAATTTCCATTGAGGAAGCTAAAACTAGACAGACTGCCTACTTTATGGAAGCAGGAGTTTTGATGCGTAAATGGGCATCTCATGACACCATTAATGACTGGAGTGAAGTGTGTCAAGTGGTTGTTCCTACAAGGATCCGACAGCAGGTGCTCTCACTCGCCCATGACCAGGCGTGGTCTGGACACTTGGGGATCACAAAGACCTATAACCGGGTCCTTCGTCATTTCTTCTGGCCAGGTTTGAAGTCTGACGTGGTCCAATTTTGTAAAACATGTCACATGTCAACTCACTGGGAAAGTGAATCAAACAGCTCCACGAGCGCCACTCTGCCCGATTCCTGTGGTAGGGGAACCGTTTGAAAGAGTGATAATTGATTGTGTAGGTCCATTGCCGAAAACCAGGTCAGGTAACCAGTTCCTACTAACAAATGTACAACCAGAACCGCCGCCTTATGCGGTGGGCTCTGATTGTGCAAAGATATAATGTACAGATAGCTTATGTGAAGGGCTCGGCGAACGTGGTTGCTGACGCTCTATCACGGGTTTACTAACTGGGGATACGTTGGCATTTATTATTGCAAAACTAGGTTTGCAATTTTTGTGGTGGGCGTGTTACGTTCCCCAGATTATGTGTTGTAGATTGTGTATTTGCATGTGTTTATTTCAGGAAATGGCTTCCTGAAATCCCTCAAGCAGCTGATTGATCGACTCCAGGGCTAATTGGAGAGCTGACCCCGCCCCCTCGTCAAGACACAGCTGTCTCCAATTACCCATTCCTTCCTTTGATAGTGGTAGTAGACACCCTCACACAAGGACGGCTCTGTTGCAGAAAGACTGATACATGTTTAATAGTGGTAGTAGACACCCTCACCCACAAGGATGGCTCTGTTGCAGAAAGACTGATACATGTTTGATAGTAGTAGTAGACACCCTCACACATAAGGATGGCTCTGTTGCAGAAAGACTGATACATGTTTGATAGTGGTAGTAGACACCCTCACACATAAGGACGGCTCTGTTGCAGAAAGACTGATACATGTTTGATCGTAGTAGTAGACACCCTCACACATAAGGACGGCTCTGTTGCAGAAAGACTGATACATGTTTGATAGTAGTAGTAGACACCCTCACACATAAGGATGGCTCTGTTGCAGAAAGACTGATACATGTTTGATAGTAGTAGTAGACACCCTCACACAAGGATGGCTCTGTTGCAGAAAGACTGATACATGTTTGATAGTGGTAGTAGACACCCTCACACATAAGGATGGCTCTGTTGCAGAAAGACTGATACATGTTTGATAGTGGTAGTAGACACCCTCACACATAAGGATGGCTCTGTTGCAGAAAGACTGATACATGTTTGATAGTAGTAGTAGACACCCTCACACATAAGGATGGCTCTGTTGCAGAAAGACTGATACATGTTTGATAGTAGTAGTAGACACCCTCACACATAAGGATGGCTCTGTTGCAGAAAGACTGATACATGTTTGATAGTGGTAGTAGACACCCTCACACATAAGGATGGCTCTGTTGCAGAAAGACTGATACATGTTTGATAGTGGTAGTAGACACCCTCACACATAAGGATGGCTCTGTTGCAGAAAGACTGATACATGTTTGATAGTGGTAGTAGACACCCTCACACATAAGGATGGCTCTGTTGCAGAAAGACTGATACATGTTTGATAGTAGTAGTAGACACCCTCACACATAAGGATGGCTCTGTTGCAGAAAGACTGATACATGTTTGATAGTAGTAGTAGACACCCTCACACATAAGGATGGCTCTGTTGCAGAAAGACTGATACATGTTTGATAGTAGTAGTAGACACCCTCACACATAAGGATGGCTCTGTTGCAGAAAGACTGATACATGTTTGATAGTAGTAGTAGACACCCTCACACATAAGGATGGCTCTGTTGCAGAAAGACTGATACATGTTTGATAGTGGTAGTAGACACCCTCACACATAAGGATGGCTCTGTTGCAGAAAGACTGATACATGTTTGATAGTAGTAGTAGACACCCTCACACATAAGGATGGCTCTGTTGCAGAAAGACTGATACATGTTTGATAGTAGTAGTAGACACCCTCACACATAAGGATGGCTCTGTTGCAGAAAGACTGATACATGTTTGATAGTAGTAGTAGACACCCTCACACATAAGGATGGCTCTGTTGCAGAAAGACTGATACATGTTTGATAGTGGTAGTAGACACCCTCACACATAAGGATGGCTCTGTTGCAGAAAGACTGATACATGTTTGATAGTGGTAGTAGACACCCTCACACATAAGGATGGCTCTGTTGTGGAAAGACTGATACATGTTTGATAGTAGTAGTAGACACCCTCACACAAGGATGGCTCTGTTGTGGAAAGACTGATACATGTTTGATAGTAGTAGTAGACACCCTCACACATAAGGATGGCTCTGTTGCAGAAAGACTGATACATGTTTGATAGTGGTAGTAGACACCCTCACACATAAGGATGGCTCTGTTGCAGAAAGACTGATACATGTTTGATAGTAGTAGTAGACACCCTCACACATAAGGATGGCTCTGTTGCAGAAAGACTGATACATGTTTGATAGTAGTAGTAGACACCCTCACACATAAGGATGGCTCTGTTGCAGAAAGACTGATACATGTTTGATAGTAGTAGTAGACACCCTCACACATAAGGATGGCTCTGTTGCAGAAAGACTGATACATGTTTGATAGTGGTAGTAGACACCCTCACACATAAGGATGGCTCTGTTGCAGAAAGACTGATACATGTTTGATAGTAGTAGTAGACACCCTCACACATAAGGATGGCTCTGTTGCAGAAAGACTGATACATGTTTGATAGTGGTAGTAGACACCCTCACACATAAGGATGGCTCTGTTGCAGAAAGACTGATACATGTTTGATAGTAGTAGTAGACACCCTCACACACAAGGATGGCTCTGTTGCAGAAAGACTGATACATGTTTGATAGTAGTAGTAGACACCCTCACACATAAGGATGGCTCTGTTGCAGAAAGACTGATACATGTTTGATAGTAGTAGTAGACACCCTCACACATAAGGATGGCTCTGTTGCAGAAAGACTGATACATGTTTGATAGTGGTAGTAGACACCCTCACACATAAGGATGGCTCTGTTGCAGAAAGACTGATACATGTTTGATAGTGTAGTAGTAGACACCCTCACACATAAGGATGGCTCTGTTGCAGAAAGACTGATACATGTTTGATAGTGGTAGTAGACACCCTCACACATAAGGATGATGGCTCTGTTGCAGAAAGACTGATACATGTTTGATAGTGGTAGTAGACACCCTCACACATAAGGATGGCTCTGTTGCAGAAAGACTGATACATGTTTGATAGTGGTAGTAGACACCCTCACACATAAGGATGGCTCTGTTGCAGAAAGACTGATACATGTTTGATAGTAGTAGTAGACACCCTCACACATAAGGATGGCTCTGTTGCAGAAAGACTGATACATGTTTGATAGTGGTAGTAGACACCCTCACACATAAGGATGGCTCTGTTGCAGAAAGACTGATACATGTTTGATAGTGGTAGTAGACACCCTCACACATAAGGATGGCTCTGTTGCAGAAAGACTGATACATGTTTGATAGTGGTAGTAGACACCCTCACACATAAGGATGGCTCTGTTGCAGAAAGACTGATACATGTTTGATAGTAGTAGTAGACACCCTCACACATAAGGATGGCTCTGTTGCAGAAAGACTGATACATGTTTGATAGTGGTAGTAGACACCCTCACACATAAGGATGGCTCTGTTGCAGAAAGACTGATACATGTTTGATAGTGGTAGTAGACACCCTCACATAAGGATGGCTCTGTTGCAGAAAGACTGATACATGTTTGATAGTAGTAGTAGACACCCTCACACATAAGGATGACTCTGTTGCAGAAAGACTGATACATGTTTGATAGTAGTAGTAGACACCCTCACACATAAGGATGGCTCTGTTGCAGAAAGACTGATACATGTTTGATAGTGGTAGTAGACACCCTCACACATAAGGATGGCTCTGTTGCAGAAAGACTGATACATGTTTGATAGTGGTAGTAGACACCCTC
Organism: Oncorhynchus tshawytscha; assembly: GCF_018296145.1. Taxonomy (NCBI): domain Eukaryota; kingdom Metazoa; phylum Chordata; class Actinopteri; order Salmoniformes; family Salmonidae; genus Oncorhynchus; species Oncorhynchus tshawytscha. Next base: position 1,274,917 of record NC_056443.1, on the reverse strand, counting down.
ACACATAAGGATGGCTCTGTTGCAGAAAGACTGATACATGTTTGATAGTGGTAGTAGACACCCTCACATAAGGATGGCTCTGTTGCAGAAAGACTGATACATGTTTGATAGTAGTAGTAGACACCCTCACACATAAGGATGGCTCTGTTGCAGAAAGACTGATACATGTTTGATAGTGGTAGTAGACACCCTCACACATAAGGATGGCTCTGTTGCAGAAAGACTGATACATGTTTGATAGTGGTAGTAGACACCCTCACACATAAGGATGGCTCTGTTGCAGAAAGACTGATACATGTTTGATAGTAGTAGTAGACACCCTCACACATAAGGATGGCTCTGTTGCAGAAAGACTGATACATGTTTGATAGTGGTAGTAGACACCCTCACACATAAGGATGGCTCTGTTGCAGAAAGACTGATACATGTTTGATAGTAGTAGTAGACACCCTCACACAAGGATGGCTCTGTTGCAGAAAGACTGATACATGTTTGATAGTGGTAGTAGACACCCTCACACATAAGGATGGCTCTGTTGCAGAAAGACTGATACATGTTTGATAGTAGTAGTAGACACCCTCACACAAGGATGGCTCTGTTGCGGAAAGACTGATACATGTTTGATAGTAGTAGTAGACACCCTCACACACAAGGATGGCTCTGTTGCAGAAAGACTGATACATGTTTGATAGTAGTAGTAGACACCCTCACACACAAGGATGGCTCTGTTGCAGAAAGACTGATACATGTTTGATAGTAGTAGTAGACACCCTCACACATAAGGATGGCTCTGTTGCAGAAAGACTGATACATGTTTGATAGTAGTAGTAGACACCCTCACACACAAGGATGGATCTGTTGCAGAAAGACTGATACATGTTTGATAGTGGTAGTAGACACCCTCACACATAAGGATGGCTCTGTTGCAGAAAGACTGATACATGTTTGATAGTAGTAGTAGACACCCTCACACATAAGGATGGCTCTGTTGCAGAAAGACTGATACATGTTTGATAGTAGTAGTAGACACCCTCACACATAAGGATGGCTCTGTTGCAGAAAGACTGATACATGTTTGATAGTAGTAGTAGACACCCTCACACAAGGATGGCTCTGTTGCGGAAAGACTGATACATGTTTGATAGTAGTAGTAGACACCCTCACACATAAGGATGGCTCTGTTGCAGAAAGACTGATACATGTTTGATAGTGGTAGTAGACACCCTCACACATAAGGATGGCTCTGTTGCAGAAAGACTGATACATGTTTGATAGTGGTAGTAGACACCCTCACACATAAGGATGGCTCTGTTGCAGAAAGACTGATACATGTTTGATAGTGGTAGTAGACACCTCACACATAAGGACGGCTCTGTTGCAGAAAGACTGATACATGTTTGATAGTAGTAGTAGACACCCTCACACACAAGGATGGATCTGTTGCAGAAAGACTGATACATGTTTGATAGTGGTAGTAGACACCCTCACACATAAGGATGGCTCTGTTGCAGAAAGACTGATACATGTTTGATAGTGGTAGTAGACACCCTCACACATAAGGATGGATCTGTTGCAGAAAGACTGATACATGTTTGATAGTCGTAGTAGACACCCTCACACATAAGGATGGATCTGTTGCAGAAAGACTGATACATGTTTGATAGTGGTAGTAGACACCCTCACACACAAGGATGGATCTGTTGCAGAAAGACTGATACATGTTTGATAGTAGTAGTAGACACCCTCACACATAAGGATGGCTCTGTTGCAGAAAGACTGATACATGTTTGATAGTGGTAGTAGACACCCTCACACATAAGGACGGCTCTGTTGCAGAAAGACTGATACATGTTTGATAGTGGTAGTAGACACCCTCACACATAAGGATGGCTCTGCTGCGGAAAGACTGATACATGTTTGATAGTGGTAGTAGACACCCTCACATAAGGATGGCTCTGTTGCAGAAAGACTGATACATGTTTGATAGTGGTAGTAGACACCCTCACACATAAGGATGGCTCTGTTGCAGAAAGACTGATACATGTTTGATAGTGGTAGTAGACACCCTCACACATAAGGATGGCTCTGTTGCAGAAAGACTGATACATGTTTGATAGTGGTAGTAGACACCCTCACACATAAGGATGGCTCTGTTGCAGAAAGACTGATACATGTTTGATAGTGGTAGTAGACACCCTCACACATAAGGATGGCTCTGTTGTGGAAAGACTGATACATGTTTGATAGTAGTAGTAGACACCCTCACACATAAGGATGGCTCTGTTGCAGAAAGACTGATACATGTTTGATAGTGGTAGTAGACACCCTCACACATAAGGATGGCTCTGTTGCAGAAAGACTGATACATGTTTGATAGTGGTAGTAGACACCCTCACACATAAGGATGGCTCTGTTGCAGAAAGACTGATACATGTTTGATAGTAGTAGTAGACACCCTCACACATAAGGATGGCTCTGTTGCAGAAAGACTGATACATGTTTGATAGTGGTAGTAGACACCCTCACACAAGGATGGCTCTGTTGTGGAAAGACTGATACATGTTTGATAGTAGTAGTAGACACCCTCACACACAAGGATGGCTCTGTTGCAGAAAGACTGATACATGTTTGATAGTGGTAGTAGACACCCTCACACATAAGGATGGCTCTGTTGCAGAAAGACTGATACATGTTTGATAGTAGTAGTAGACACCCTCACACATAAGGATGGCTCAGAAAGACTGATACATGTTTGATAGTAGTAGTAGACACCCTCACACATAAGGATGGCTCTGTTGCAGAAAGACTGATACATGTTTGATAGTAGTAGTAGACACCTCACACTCTGTTGCAGAAAGACACATAAGGATGGCTCTGTTGCAGAAAGACTGATACATGTTTGATAGTGGTAGTAGACACCCTCACACATAAGGATGGCTCTGTTGCAGAAAGACTGATACATGTTTGATAGTAGTAGTAGACACCCTCACACATAAGGATGGATCTGTTGCAGAAAGACTGATACATGTTTGATAGTGGTAGTAGACACCCTCACACATAAGGATGGCTCTGTTGCAGAAAGACTGATACATGTTTGATAGTGGTAGTAGACACCCTCACACATAAGGATGGCTCTGTTGCAGAAAGACTGATACATGTTTGAGTGGATATAGTAGTAGACACCCTCACACATAAGGATGGCTCTGTTGCAGAAAGACTGATACATGTTTGATAGTGGTAGTAGACACCCTCACACATAAGGATGGCTCTGTTGCAGAAAGACTGATACATGTTTGATAGTAGTAGTAGACACCCTCACACATAAGGATGGCTCTGTTGCAGAAAGACTGATACATGTTTGATAGTAGTAGTAGACACCCTCACACATAAGGATGGCTCTGTTGCAGAAAGACTGATACATGTTTGATAGTAGTAGTAGACACCCTCACACATAAGGATGGATCTGTTGCAGAAAGACTGATACATGTTTGATAGTGGTAGTAGACACCCTCACACATAAGGATGGATCTGTTGCAGAAAGACTGATACATGTTTGATAGTAGTAGTAGACACCCTCACACATAAGGATGGCTCTGTTGCAGAAAGACTGATACATGTTTGATAGTGGTAGTAGACACCCTCACACATAAGGATGGCTCTGCTGCAGAAAGACTGATACATGTTTGATAGTGGTAGTAGACACCCTCACACATAAGGATGGCTCTGCTGCAGAAAGACTGATACATGTTTGATAGTGGTAGTAGACACCCTCACACATAAGGCTCTGTTGCAGAAAGACTGATACATGTTTGATAGTGTCTTGATGCTGTATTGTTTGTCCTTCATGTTCTAATACTTTAATGTTAGCCCTTCCTTGTGCTTTTTGGTAATAAATTGTTGTAAAATTTTTTAAATATATATAAAAAATATATGGATGATGAATACATGGATGGCCGTGCGGCATCGGAAAGATGCAGTAGATGGTATAGAGTACAGTATATACATATGAGATGAGTAATGTAGGGTACGTAAACATTATATAAAGTGGCATTGTTTAAAGTCACTAGTGATACATGTGTTACATTAAGATGGAAAGATGCAGTAGATGGTATAGAGTACAGTATATACATATGAGATGAGTAATGTAGGGGATGTAAACATTTTATAAAATGGCATTGTTTAAAGTCACTAGTGATACATTTATTACATCCCATTTTTTATTATTAAAGTGGCTGGAGATTTGAGTCGGTATGTTGGCAGCAGCAACTCAATGTTCGTGATGGCTGTTTAACAGTCTGATGACCTTGAGATAGAAGCTGTTTTCAGTCTCTCGGTCCCAGCTTTGATGCACCTGTACTGACCTCGCCTTCTGGATGATAGCGGGGTGAACAGGCAGTGGCTCAGGTGGTTGTTGTCCTTGATGATCTTTTTGGCCTTCCTTAGACAGCGAGGGGGTGGTGTAGGTGTCCTGGAGGGCAGGTAGTTTGCCCCCGGTGATGCGTTGTGCAGACCTCACTACTCTCTGGAGAGCCTTACGGTTGTGGGTGGAGCAGTTGCCGTACCAGGTGGTGATACAGCCCGATAGGATGCTCTTGATTGTGCTTCTGTAAAAGTTTGTGAGTGTTTTATGTGACAAGCCAAATTTCTTCAGCCTGCTGAGGTTGAAGAGGCGCTGTTGCGCCTTCTTCACCACACTGTCTGTGTGGGTGGACCATTTCAGTTTGTCTGTGATGTGTACGCCGAGGAACTTAAAACTTTCCACCTTCTCCACTGCTGCCCCGTCGATGTGGATAGGGGGGTTTTGTTGACGTTGTTTTGTTGACGTTGAGTGTGAGGTTATTTTCCTGACACCACACTCCGAGGGCCCTCGCCTCCTCCCTGTAGGCTGTCTCGTCATTGTTGGTAATCAAGCCTACCACTGTGGTGTCGCAAACTTGATGATTGAGTTGGAGGCGTGCGTGGCCACGCAGTCATGGGTGAACAGGGAGTACAGGAGAGAGCTCAGAACGCACCCTTGTGGGGCCCCAGTGTTGAGGATCAGAGTGGAGATGTCGTTTCCTACCCTCACCAGCTGGGGGCGGCCCATAAGAAAGTCCAGGACCCAGTTGCACAGGGCGGGGTCTTGACCCAGTTACATCATGTACGTCTCCAGTGATAACTGTGACAGTCTGAGTCACATCATGTATGTCTCCAGTGACAACTGTGACAGTCTGAGTCACATCATGTATGTCTCCAGTGACAACTGTGACAGTCTGAGTTACATCATGTATGTCTCCAGTGATAACTGTGACAGTCTGAGTTACATCATGTACGTCTCCAGTGATAACTGTGACAGTCTGAGTTACATCATGTACGTCTCCAGTGATAACTGTGACAGTCTGAGTTACATCATGTATGTCTCCAGTGATAACTGTGACAGTCTGAGTCACATCATGTATGTCTCCAGTGATAACTGTGACAGTCTGAGTCACATCATGTGCGTCTCCAGTGATAACTGTGACAGTCTGAGTCACATCATGTATGTCTCCAGTGATAACTGTGACAGTCTGAGTCACATCATGTGCGTCTCCAGTGATAACTGTGACAGTCTGAGTTACATCATGTGCGTCTCCAGTGATAACTGTGACAGTCTGAGTTACATCATGTGCGTCTCCGTCCAGTGATAACTGTGACAGTCTGAGTTACATCATGTGCGTCTCCAGTGATAACTGTGACAGTCTGAGTTACATCATGTACGTCTCCAGTGATAACTGTGACAGTCTGAGTCACATCATGTACGTCTCCAGTGATAACTGTGACAGTCTGAGTTACATCATGTACGTCTCCAGTGATAACTGTGACAGTCTGAGTTACATCATCAGTGATAACTGTGACAGTCTGAGTCACATCATGTGCGTCTCCAGTGATAACTGTGACAGTCTGAGTCACATCATGTATGTCTCCAGTGATAACTGTGACAGTCTGAGTCACATCATGTGCGTCTCCAGTGATAACTGTGACAGTCTGAGTTACATCATGTGCGTCTCCCGTTAGGATTAAGACCTCAATATAGACCAGGGCTGTTCAACCCTGGTCCTGGAGGGCCAAAACACTTGTTTTTTGTTTCTACCTGGTAGTTAATTGCACTCACCTGGTGTCCCAGATCTGAATTAGTCCCTGATTGGAAGGAGAGGATGAAAACCAGAAGTTTGACAGCCCTGATATATAAATTCAAATGAATTTATTGGCGCCATCTGGTGGTCAAGGGAAACAGTTGACCTTTGACCTCTTGGGTTACAATAATAGACCGATGATCACGTGGGAATGGAATATGACAATGAAAAAGAGCCCAAACAAAATGTATTTAAATTTTCACTGAAGATAGAAAATGATCAATGAATCAGACACAGCATTTCATACGGAAAAAACAAGGCCCTATCCACAGCTGTGCGTGTAGAAAAAAAACACGTGGGGGCGCTAAAGGACCACAAACGAGACCACAGGTTGCCTTGATAACAGTCTGTATAGCATAATATTACATAAGCATACAGATCACTGCTGAGTTTTAATAGATTGTTTACCACATGTCCTGAAAGATGAAACCGAGGAATACATTAAAATATGAATAACTAATTACACCATCTGGAACCAAATCATAACTGAGCTGTTTGAAATACTGTGTGTGTGTGTGTGTGTGTGTGTGTGTGTGTGTGTGCGTGTGCATGAGTATGTGTGTGCGTGAGTATGGGTGCGGACCATAATCAAACAACATAACAGAGAATGCCGTCTGTCGTTGGCACTTTTGGCTGTACTCCTTGTTTCCCCGCGGTGGTGACGTAATGTCGCGGACCTGTGAGGGTGAGTGGTAGATGAGTAAAAAGTGACCGAGTGGTGGAGGAGGAGAGACCTGTGACGGTGAGTGGTAGATGAGTAAAAAGTGACCGAGTGGTGGAGGAGGAGAGCTGTGAGGGTGAGTGGTAGATGAGTAAAAAGTGACCGAGTGGTGGAGGATGAGAGACCTGTGAGGGTGAGTGGTAGATGAGTAAAAAGAGAGAGTGGTGGAGGAGGAGAGACCTGTGAGTGGTAAATGAGTAAAAAAGTGACAGATTGGTGGAGGAGGAGAGACAGTAGGACACAGCACGGTGTCTAAGAGGACACCTGTTTATTATCATGAGGAAAAGTTACAATAAACAGCTCAGTGTGTGTGTGTGTGTGTGTGTGTGTTTATTAACTCAAGGTTAGATGTTTCACACACACAAATCCATCTACATCGTAGCTGAACAGATCAGCTGTCATGAGTCTGAAAACTGAGAGCGTCTCTCTTGTTCTTATGATTTGACTGTCTGTCCCACTCCCACATCTGTCCTAGTCTTCCCCACAGTCCTGCTATTGTTCCCCAGTATGCCCAGTTGCCTTGGCAGATGGCCACTAGTCATGCCAGTTGTCTGGTCTCTCACCCACGTCCCAAAGACCTCTCCAGTGGATCTGTGAGATGTGATATCTCTGGTGAGACTTCTCCAGTTGATCTCTGTGAGATGTGATATCTCTGGTGAGACTTCTCCAGTTGATCGCGGTGAGATGTGATATCTCTGGTGAGACCTCTCCAGTGGATCTCTGTGAGATTTGATATCTCTGGTGAGACCTCTCCAGTGGATCTCTGTGAGATTTGATATCTCTGGTGAGACTTCAGTGGATCTCTGTGAGATGTGATATCTCTGGTGAGACTTCAGTGGATCTCTGTGAGATGTGATATCTCTGGTGAGATTTCAGTGGATCTCTGTGAGATGTGATATCTCTGGTGAGACTTCTCCAGTGGATCTCTGTGAGATTTGATATCTCTGGTGAGACCTCTCCAGTGGATCTGTGAGATGTGATTTCTCTGGTGAGACTTCTCCAGTGGATCTCTGTAAGATGTGATATCTCTGGTGAGACTTCAGTGGATCTCTGTGAGATGTGATATCTCTGGTGAGACATCTACTCCTGGAAGATATGCGTCGTGTGCTTTTCACCAAGAGAGCTGGGTCGGGGTGAGGTGAGTGGCTTCGCAGAGCGGTGCAGAAACTGGAGCCCTGATCAATCAAATCAAATCAAATTTATTTATATAGCCCTTCTTACATCAGCTGATATCTCAAAGTGCTGTACAGAAACCCAGCCTAAAATCCCAAACAGCAAGCAATGCAACTGTAGAAGCACAGTGGCTAGGAAAAACTCCCTAGAAAGGCAAAAACCTAGGAAGAAACCTAGAGAGGAACCAGGCTATGAGGGGTGGCCAGTCCTCTTCTGGCTGTGCCGGGTGGAGATTATAACAGAACATGGCCAAGATGTTCAAATGTTCATAAGTTATCAGCATGGTCAAATAATAATAATCACAGTAGTTGTCGAGGGTGCAACAAGTCAGCACCTCGGGAGTAAATGTCAGTTGGCTTTTCATAGCCAATCATTGAGAGTTATCTCTACCTCTCTTGCTGTCTCTAGAGAGTTGAAAACAGCAGGTCTGGGACAGGTGCACGTCCGGTGAACAGGTCAGGCTTCCATAGCCGCAGGCAGAACAGTTGAAACTGGAGCAGCAGCACGGCCAGGTGGACTGGGGACAGCAAGGAGTCATCATGCCAGGTAGTCCTGAGGCATGGTCCCAGGGCTCAGGTCCTCCGGGAGAGAGAACGAATGAAAGAAAGAGAGAATTAGAGAGAGCATACTTAAATTCACACAGGACACCGGATAAGACAGGAGAAGTACTCCAGATATAACAGACTGACCCTAGCCCCCCGACACATAAACTACTGCAGCATAAATAATGGAGGCTGAGACAGGAGGGGTCAGGAGACTCTGTGGCCCCATCCAATGATACCCCCGGACAGGGCCAAACAGGCATGATATAACCCCACCCACTTTGTCAAAGCACAGCCCCCACACCACTAGAGGGATATCTTCAACCACTAACTTACCATCCTGAGACAAGGCCGAGTATAACCCACAAAGATCTCCGTCACGGCACAACCCAAGGGGGGGTTCCAAACCCAGACAGGAAGATCACGTCAGCGACTCAACACACTCAAGTGACACACCCCTCCTAGGGGCGGCATGGAAGAGCACCAGTAAGCCAGTGACTCAGCCCCTGTAATAGGGTTAGAGGCTGAGAATCCCAGTGGAGAGAGGGGAACCCGGCCAGGCAGAGACAGTAAGGGCGGTTCGTTGCTCCAGAGCCTTTCCGTTCACCTTCACACTCCTGGGCCAGACTACACTCAATCATATGACCTACTGAAGAGATGAGTCTTCAGTAAAGACTTAAAGGTTGAGACTGAGTCTGCATCTCTCACATGGGTAGGCAGACCATTCCATAAAAATGGAGCTCCATAGGAGAAAGCCCTGCCTCCAGCTGTTTGCTTAGAAATGCTAGGGACAATTAGGAGGCCTGCGTCTTGTGACCGTAGCGTACGTGTAGGTATTTACGGCAGGACCAAATCAGAGAGATAGGTAGGAGCAAGCCCATGTAATGCTTTGTAGGTTAGCAGTAAAACCTTGAAATCAGCCCTTGCCTTGACAGGAAGCCAGTGTAGGGAGGCTAGCACTGGAGTAATATGATCAATTGTTTTGGTTCTAGGCAGGATTCTAGGAGTTGTATTTAGCACTAACTGAAGTTTATTTAGTGCTTTATACGGGTAGCCAGAAAGTAGAGCATTGCAGTAGTCTAACTTAGAAGTAACAGAAGCATAGATTCATTTTTCTGCATCATTTTTGGACAGAAAGTTTCTGATTTCTGCAATGTTTCGTAGATGGAAAACAGCTGTCCTTGAAACATTCTTGATATGTTCGTCAAAAGAGAGATCGGGGTCCAGAGTAACGCCGAGGTCCTTCACAGTTTTATGTGAGAACCATCAAGATTGTGTGATGGTGTGTGTGTGTGTGTGTGCGTGTGCGTCTATGTGTCTGTGTGCCAAGTGCACATTTAGGTGTGCACTGTGTGTGGGTGCTTTGCGCAGGTAAACCCAATCAATTATGCAGTAATAGCCTCTCTCTCGCTCTGTGTGTGTGTGTGTGTGTGTGTGTGTGTGTGTGTGTGTGCACATTCTTGGCTTGCAGGCAACTAAAAAGTAGACCTGGATACTAGGGCACAGTGGCCTCGGTGGTATAAATGTATTGACATCTCCATTGACAGCCCTGCCCTGGGGTTTAGGATTCATACAGTATTCACTTATTCAAACTGGAGCAAACATCAATGTGACCTGTCCTAGGGGCAGAGAGTACAGAAGAGAAGCAGTCAGAGAGAGAGAAGAAAGGACAGGAGCATAGAGAGATGACTTAACTTAAAGAGAGAAAAATACAAAAATAGAGAGAGGGGAAAGAGAGAGAGAGAGAGAGAGAGAGAGAGAGAGAGCGAGAGAGAGAGAGAGAGAGAGCTCTGCTGTCTCTGCCCATAATATCATAGGGGATATTAAACCAGTGGTTGTGTTTCATGAGGAGGCCCTGTATCAGAGTTCAATGGACGAGGGCCTTTGGAAGAGAATGAGGACGGGGTGGCGGGAGGGGTATGGGAAGAGGAGAAGGATGGAGGAGGAATGGCAGAGGTTGTTGGAGGGGTATGGGAAGAAGACAAGGAGCCGGAGAGTGGAGGAGGGGGTTGGCGGAGGTGTATGGGAAGAAGACAAGCAGAAGGATGGAGGGGCGGAGGTTGTTGGAGGGGTATGGGATGAAGACAAGGTGGGGGAGAGAGGAGGAGGTTTGGCGGAGGTGGTGGAGGGGTATGTGAAGAAGACAAGGAGAGGAGAGAGGAGGATGGGGGGCGGAGGATGGGGGCAGAGGTGGGGGAGGGGTATGTGAAGAATACAGGAGAGAGGAGGGGGCGGAGGTGGGGTGAGGGGTATGGGATGAAGACAAGGAGAAGGAGAGAGGAGGAGTTGAGCGCTAACATCTATTTCTGTTTGAAAGTTTGGCGCTACCACTTTTGTTTTGAAGTTCATAGGAGGGTCCTTGAAAGTAAGCAGCAGATGCCCTTGATGTATAGCTAGTTGTCGTATAGCTAGTTGATGGATAGCTAGTTGATGGATAGCTAGTTGACGTGTAGCTAGTTGATGGATAGCTAGTTGTCGTATAGCTAGTTGACGTATAGATAGTTGATGTATAGCCAGTTGATGTGTAGATAGTTGAAGTGTAGCTAGTTGATGTATAGCTAGTTGACGTGTAGCTAGTTGACAGATAGCTAGTTGACGTATAACTAGTTGACGTATAGCTAGTTGATGGATAGCTAGGTGACGTGTAGCTAGTTGATGGATAGCTAGTTGTCGTATAGCTAGTTGACGTATAACTAGTTGACGTATAGATAGTTGACGTGTAGATAGTTGATGTATAGCCAGTTGATGTGTAGATAGTTGAAGTGTAGCTAGTTGATGTATAGCTAGTTGACGTGTAGCTAGTTGACAGATAGCTAGTTGTCGTATAGCTAGTTGATGGATAGCTAGGTGACGTGTAGCTAGTTGATGGATAGCTAGGTGACGTGTAGCTAGTTGATGGATAGCTAGTTGTCGTATAGCTAGTTGACGTATAACTAGTTGACGTATAGATAGATAGTTGACGTGTAGATAGTTGATGTATAGCCAGTTGATGTGTAGATAGTTGAAGTGTAGCTAGTTGATGTATAGCTAGTTGACGTGTAGCTAGTTGACAGATAGCTAGTTGTCGTATAGCTAGTTGATGGATAGCTAGGTGACGTGTAGCTAGTTGATGGATAGCTAGTTGTCGTATAGCTAGTTGACGTATAGATAGTTGATGTATAGCCAGTTGATGTGTAGATAGTTGAAGTGTAGCTAGTTGATGTATAGCTAGTTGACGTGTAGCTAGTTGACAGATAGCTAGTTGACGTATAACTAGTTGACGTATAGCTAGTTGACGTATAGCCAGTTGATGTGTAGCTAGTTGACGTGTAGCTAGTTGACGAATATCTACATGACAGATAGCTAGTTGATGGATAGCTAGTTGACAGATAGCTAGTTGACGTATAGCTAGTTGACGTATAGCTAGTTGACGGATAGCTAGTTGACGTATAGCTAGTTGAGGTGTAGCTAGTTGACGTATAGCTAGTTGACGTATAGCTAGTTGACAGATAGCTAGTTGACGTATAGCTAGTTGATGTGTAGCTAGTTGACGTATAGCTAGTTGATGTGTAGCTAGTTGATGTGTAGCTAGTTGACGAATATCTACATGACAGATAGCTAGTTGACGTGTAGCTCGTTGATGTATAGCTAATTGACGTATAGCCAGTTGATGTATAGCCAGTTGATGTATAGCCAGTTGACAGATAGCTAGTTGACGTGTAGCTAGTTGACGAATATCTACATGACAGATAGCTAGTTGACGTGTAGCTCGTTGATATATAGCTAATTGACGTATAGCCAGTGTACGTATAGCCAGTGTACGTATAGCCAGTTGACAGATAGCTAGTTGATGTATAGCTAGTTGACGTATAGCTAGTTGACGTATAGCCAGTTGACGTATAGCCAGTTGATGTATAGCCAGTTGATGTATAGCCAGTTGACAGATAGCTAGTTAATGTATAGCTAGTTAATATGTAGCTAGTTGATGTGTAGCTAGTTGATGGATAGCTAGTTGACAGATAGCTAGTTGACGTATAGCTAGTTGATGGATAGCTAGTTGATGTGTAGCTAGTTGACGTATACCCAGTGACGTATAGCCAGTTGACAGATAGCTAGTTGATGTATAGCTAGTTGACGTATAGCCAGTTGACGTATAGCCAGTTGACGTATAGCCAGTTGACGTATAGCCAGTTGATGTATAGCCAGTTGACGTATAGCCAGTTGATGTATAGCCAGTTGATGTATAGCCAGTTGATGTATAGCCAGTTGATGTATAGCCAGTTGATGTATAGCCAGTTGATGTATAGCCAGTTGACAGATAGCTAGTTGACGTATAGCTAGTTGACGGATAGCTAGTTGATGTGTAGCTAGTTGACGTATAGCCAGTGTACGTATAGCCAGTTGACAGATAGCTAGTTGATGTATAGCTAGTTGACGTATAGCCAGTTGATGTGTAGATAGTTGAAGTGTAGCTAGTTGATGTATAGCTAGTTGACGTGTAGCTAGTTGACAGATAGCTAGTTGACGTATAACTAGTTGACGTATAGCTAGTTGACGTATAGCCAGTTGATGTGTAGCTAGTTGACGTGTAGCTAGTTGACGAATATCTACATGACAGATAGCTAGTTGACGTGTAGCTCGTTGATGTATAGCTAATTGACGTATAGCCAGTTGATGTATAGCCAGTTGATGTATAGCCAGTTGATATATAGCCAGTTGACAGATAGCTAGTTAATGTATAGCTAGTTGACGTGTAGCTAGTTGACGAATATCTACATGACAGATAGCTAGTTGACGTGTAGCTCGTTGATATATAGCTAATTGACGTATAGCCAGTGTACGTATAGCCAGTGTACGTATAGCCAGTTGACAGATAGCTAGTTGATGTATAGCTAGTTGACGTATAGCTAGTTGACGTATAGCCAGTTGACGTATAGCCAGTTGATGTATAGCCAGTTGATGTATAGCCAGTTGATGTATAGCCAGTTGATGTATAGCCAGTTGATGTATAGCCAGTTGATGTATAGCCAGTTGACAGATAGCTAGTTAATGTATAGCTAGTTGACGTATAGCCAGTTGATGTATAGCCAGTTGATGTATAGCCAGTTGATGTATAGCCAGTTGATGTATAGCCAGTTGATGTATAGCCAGTTGATGTATAGCCAGTTGATGTATAGCCAGTTGATGTATAGCCAGTTGATGTATAGCCAGTTGATGTATAGCCAGTTGATCTATAGCCAGTTGACAGATAGCTAGTTGACGTATAGCTAGTTGACGGATAGCTAGTTGATGTGTAGCTAGTTGATGTATAGCCAGTTGACAGATAGCTAGTTGACGTATAGCTAGTTGACGGATAGCTAGTTGATGTGTAGCTAGTTGACGTATAGCCAGTGTACGTATAGCCAGTTGACAGATAGCTAGTTGATGTATAGCTAGTTGACGTATAGCCAGTTGACGTATAGCCAGTTGACGTATAGCCAGTTGACGTATAGCCAGTTGACGTATAGCCAGTTGATGTATAGCCAGTTGACGTATAGCTAGTTGATGTATAGCTAGTTGACGTATAGCTAGTTGACGTATAGCTAGTTAATATGTAGCTAGTTGATGGATAGCTAGTTGACGGATAGCTAGTTGACGGATAGCTAGTTGACGTATAGCTAGTTGACGTATAGCTAGTTGACGTGTAGCTAGTTGACGTATAGCTAGTTGATGGATAGCTAGTTGACAGATAGCTAGTTGACGTATAGCTAGTTGAGGTGTAGCTAGTTGACGTATAGCTAGTTGAGGTGTAGCTCGTTGACATATAGCTAGTTGACGTATAGCTAGTTGAGGTGTAGCTAGTTGACGTATAGCTAGTTGATGGATAGCTAGTTGACAGATAGCTAGTTGACGTATAGCTAGTTGACAGATAGCTAGTTGACGTATAGCTAGTTGAGGTGTAGCTCATTGACGTATAGCTAGTTGACAGATAGCTAGTTGACAGATAGCTAGTTGACGTATAGCTAGTTGATGTGTAGCTAGTTGATGTGTAGCTAGTTGACGTGTAGCTAGTTGATGTGTAGCTAGTTGACGTATAGCTAGTTGACGTATTCTTTGATTTGTTTAACACTTTTTTGTTTACTACATGATTCCATTTCATTTCATAGTTTTGATAGTCTTCACTATTATTCTACAATGTAGAGAAAAATAGTAAAAATAAAGAAAAACCCTGGAATGAGTAGGTGTATCCAAACCTTTGACTGGTACTGTATATATTTTCGGTGCCCCCCTGCAGTACCGCGGAACCCCAGTTGAACACCCCTCATGTAATTCCTTGTGCAATGATAGGGGTAAATATCAATGGAGCATGCCTTTAATATTCAAAGTCACTAATTCCTCTAGTCTAGTCTCAGACAAGGCCATGTCACCACAGCGCTCAATGCTAAAGTAAGTGTTTACCTAAGCTACATTTGAGAATGTGACGTCTTCGCTAAGTTCTTAACGGGACAGGCTTTCTTACAAGACCTAAGCTTCATTTGAGGATGACTTTTCATTACCAGCGGGCCAGTCAACTCCATACAAACATCATGTTAACATGACACAGAGACAAAAACAAGGTCAGGAGCTCTTTAACACGGGCCCGGAGAGGACACAAAGAGTGGTTGTTGGTGATGATGTAAGAGGTTGTGCAAGAGGATGGAGAAAGAGGTCATTAAGCCGTGGCAGAGTGTACAGGTCAGGGTGTGGGAACCAAATCGCTGTTAGCATCAATGTTCGCTTAAGCATCACCAACTGGGGTACGATGGAGAGTGGGAGAGTCAATCTCTCTCTTTTTTTATAGTTTATCTTTTTATCGCACGCTGTCCAACTACAGTATATCTGTCCTTGGTTGTGAGAGGAGACAGATTCAGTTAAGGTGTGTGTATGTATGTGTGTGTGTGTGTGTGTGTGACAGACGTGCTGTGAGAGACTTATCTCTCTAATTGAGCGCCACACAGGCGTTGTATTGATCCCCCCCCCCTCACACACACACACACACACATGATCACTTTATGGGGAAGAAACAGGGCTTGTCACTCAAAGCTGCATAATGGTTTTCTTTGTGAGAAGTCTTTATTGACAAGAAAATCTCCTCAATAACTTACACAATGTTATACAATGAAGTGCAGTTCAATACTGTAGAAAAATTCTGATTTAAAAAGCATTCATTTGATGAAGGTCTACATCTTCCTCAATACATTGTCCCCATGGAAAGCCACTTCTCACGTAACATTAAATGAAACATATGTGGATGTTCCTTTGAGACTGTGTATGTGTGTGTGTTCAGCTGGTTATCGGTAGACTGACCTCATAAAGACCAACGTAACGCATTCAGCACAGCATCATCCAATCAATCAACCGCTCCCTGGCCATCCATCCCTCTATCCACCCACACCTTCCAGTCCATCCATCCCTCTATCCACCCACACCTCCCACTCTCCATCCATCCCTCTATCCACCCATACCTCCAGCTCTCCATCCATCCCTCTATCCACCCACACCTCCCAGTCCATCCATCCCTCTATCCACCCACACCTCCCACTCTCCATCCATCCCTCTATCCACCCACACCTCCCGCTCTCCATCCATCCCTCTATCCACCCACACCTCCCGCTCTCCATCCATCCCTCTATCCACCCACACCTCCCGCTCTCCATCCATCCCTCTATCCACCCACACCTCCCACTCTCCATCCATCCCTCTATCCACCCACACCTCCCACTCTCCATCCATCCCTCTATCCACCCACACCTCCCACTCTCCATCCATCCCTCTATCCACCCACACCTCCCACTCTCCATCCATCCCTCTATCCACCCACACCTCCCACTCTCCATCCACCCCTCTATCTACCCACACCTCCTGCTCTCCATCCATCCCTCTATCCACCCACACCTCCCAGTCCATCCATCCCTCTATCCACCCACACCTCCCACTCTCCATCCATCCCTCTATCCACCCACACCTCCCGCTCTCCATCCATCCCTCTATCCACCCACACCTCCCGCTCTCTATCCATCCCTCTATCCACCCACACCTCCCGCTCTCCATCCATCCCTCTATCCACCCACACCTCCCGCTCTCTATACATCCCTCTCTATCCATCCCTCTCTCCACCTACACCTCCCGCTCTTCATCCATCCCTCTCTCCACCTACACCTCCCGCTCTCCATCCATTGCTCCATCCCTACACCTCCCTCTCTCCATCCATCCTCACACCTCCCTCTCTCCATCCATCCCTACACCTCCCTCTCTCCATCCCTTCCTCCATCCATCTCTACACCCTTCTATCTCCATGCATCCCTATATTTTAAGGCCTTTTTAAATGATTGGACTATCAGAAGAGAAATAATAGAAATAGAATGAACAGACAGGGATATAAATAATTATAGAATAAACAGACAGGGATAGAGATAATGATAGAATAACAGACAGGGATAGAGATAATGATAGAATAAACAGACAGGGATAGAGATAATGATAGAATAAACAGACGGATAGAGATAATGATATAATAACAGACAGGGATAGAGATAATGATAGAATAAACAGACAGGGATAGAGGTAATTATGGTTATAGGCCATTGGGGATCACAGATGGCAGGTGACACCTTAATTGAGGAGGATGGCCTCATAGTAATGGCTGGAACGGAATTAATGGAATGGTATCAAACACATCAAACACATGGGGTGTTCCTCAAAATGCATACTACCGTGCTCTGAGCATGCAAATTGGAGCACGGGAGGGTCGGAGTACCCTGAAATTCGAAATCAAAGTTTGCGAAATGGAACACGGAGGGCACAGTAAAGGGAGGTGCAGCGTGAGGTAATACAGTAGGGGGCAGCGTGAGGTAATACAGTAGGGGGCAGCGTGAGGTAATAATACAGTAGAGGGGAGGTGCAGCATAGGGGGAAGTAATACAGTAGAGGGAGGTGCAGCATGAGGTAATACAGTAGAGGGGAGGTGCAGCATGAAGTAATACAGTAGAGGGAGGTGCAGCGTGAGGTAATACAGTAGAGGGGAGGTGCAGCGTGAGGTAATACAGTAGGGGGGGAGGTGCAGCGTGAGGTAATACAGTAGAGGGGAGGTGCAGCGTGAGGTAATACAGTAGTAGGGGAGGTGCAGCGTGAGGTAATACAGTAGAGGGAGGTGCAGCGTAGGAGGGGAGGTAATACAGTAGAGCAGGGAGGTGCAGCGTGAGGTAATACAGTAAGGGGGGAGGTGCAGCGTGAGGTAATACAGTAAGGGGAGGTGCAGCGTGAGGTAATACAGTACAGAGGGGAGGTGCAGCGTGAGGTAATACAGTAGGGGAGGTGCAGCGTGAGGTAATACAGTAGGGGGAGGTGCAGCGTGAGGTAATACAGTAGGGGAGGAGCAGCATGAGGTAATACAGTAGGGGAGGTGCAGCGTGAGGTAATACAGTAGGGGCGGAGCAGCGTGGGGTAATACAGTAGGGGGAGGAGCAGCGTGAGGTAATACAGTAGGGGGAGGTGCAGCGTGGGGTAATACAGTAGGGGGAGGTGCAGCCTGAAGTAATACAGTAGAGGGGAGTGTGAGTGATTCTCAAATGTAATGTTTTATGCGTTTCTCCACATTCTCGTCCTCACAGAACGTCCTCAAGAGAACATCCTCAGAGAATACACTTGGAGCATGAGGGTGTGGAGCACAGTAGTATGCATATTGAGAAGCACCCATGGTTTCTATGTGTTTGACACTATTCCATTCACTCCATTCCAGCCATTATTATGAGCCGTCCTCCCCTCACCAGCCTCCTGTGGTGGGGATAGGCCTGGTTGTTAGTCCCAGCCAGATGGACAGTGTATTGGTTGTTGATACGGGTAATTTTGCTCTGGCTTGCATTGTTTCTAGAGCTATTAGGCAATTCATCATGCTTCTAAATGTGGCTGTAACTCCCACCGACAAGGGTGTTTCTGTGTGTGTGTCTTTCCCGGAAAGCATTACACCCCATAACAAATCACCCCACATCTGACGCAGCACATACACTTATCCTAGTAGTATCTAGGAGTTATAAATCATTACAGTAAGTCCAGGTTTTCAACCAACTCTGAAGTCTGAAGATGTTCAAGCTCTGATTGGGTGTGTGTGTATTTATTTATCCTTTATTTAACTAGGCAAGTCAGTTTAGAACACATTCTTATTTACAATGACAGCCTAGGAACAGTGGGTTAACTACTTTGTTCAGGGGCAGAACGACAGATTTTTACCTTGTCAGCTCAGGGATTCCATCCACCAACCTTTCGGTTCCTGGCCCAACACTCTAACCACTAGGCTACCTGCCATTCCAGGAGCGTGCGCAAGTGTGTGTGTGTGCGCATGTGTGTAGTTATAGTGGGGGCCGCCAAGCAAATGCCTTGTTATTACGTCCTGACAGTTTTTAATGGAACAGCTGTGTGAGGTAAAAAGAGACCTTGGCTCCAAACAAGGCACAATCTGCCTGGCAACTGCACTCCCATAGGCTCACATTGTGCCTCCTTCAACCAATCACAGGAGCCCCACATTGAGGTGACTATGGGGGGAAATGAAAACCCAGTCAGAGTTTGAAAAGTTCCAGATACAACAAGAGGAGTTGGAGAGTACACTCTTAGAAAAAAATGTGCTATCTAGAACCAAAAATTATTCTTTGGCTGTCCCCATAGAAGAACCCTTTGGATAACATTTTTTGGTTCCAGGAAGAACCCTTTTGGGTTCCATGTAGAACCCTTTCCACATATGGTTCTACATGGAACCCAAAAGAGTTCTACTTGAAACCAAAAACGGTTCTACCTGGAACCAAAAAGGGTTCTCCTATGGGGACAGTCGGAGAACCCTTTTGGAACCCTTTTTTCGAAGAGTGCAGGACTTCAGCTTAGGATTCAACAAGGCTGAGACCAATTCTCTCTCAGACAGATTTGCCTAGAAAGCCATTGGGTTTAGTAAATCTGTGCCTGCTCACTCTTCTCAAATTCCAGGGTTCTACCCAACCTGTTTATTTGACCTTTTAAAACAACAGAGTAGCTAAAGTGCAAACAGATCAGACAATAGCAGAGGTTTATCTAGTAAGTCTCCTTCTCTCTACTCTCTCTCTCTCTCTCTCTCTCTCTCTATCTATCTCTCTCTCTCTCTCTTTCAGTCTCTTTCAGCTCCCATTCCTCTTCTCCACATTGTGACAACACTTTGGGACCACTGACAACAAATGTTCTCATCCACATAACCTTTTCCTCCTCTTTCCACTACTTACGCAAAATAAACCGTAAGGGTTCTGTGAGAAATCAGTGAGAAATGTGCCCAGGGGCATTTCTCAACATTATCAACAACATTCGCATGTCGCAAGACAACTTCTCAACATCAATACTCAAACATATTGTGTGTGAATATGTTCTTCACTTTCCTGACTAATTCCATTCAACTTCATTCAGTAAAATCAGACAATTGTGGCTTGAGCAACAGTGTGATGGAGATTGAACTGAGTCTCAACCAGAGGCTTGTGGTGTCTCTGTTCTGATCTTATGTGTCTTCACTTTGCGTGTCTGCCTGGCAGGCTGGGACATGGTCCACTGAAACCTTTTGGCCAATGCTAACTTGCTTTAGCGCAATGACTGGAAGTCTATGGGTATCTGCTAGCATGCTAGTATCCCTTTAACTGGGATTTCAAGCTCTCCTCTCATGGGGATTATTGATGTTTGTTTTACAGTAGCAGTGACGTGTGTGAAGGTGGAGATGTGTGAAAGTCATTTTGAGAGGGGGTGTGTGTAATTGCATGATTGTGCGGGTGGGCTGTGCACAGACACGTCCTCTAGTTAACAAAAAAACCACCCAATGGAACGTTTTCCAGAACATTCAGAGCAACACAGTTTATCTTTACCAGAAGTCACAGAGAGCAGAATAGAGAGAGAGAGAGAGTGAGACCCAAAATTAAGGAAAGCCCTGACTATGTACAGACTCAGTGAGCATAGCCTTGCTATTGAGAGAAGGAGAGTAGGCAGACATGGCTCTCAAGAGAGAGAAGACAGGCTATGTGCTCACTGCCCACAAAATGAGGTGGAAACTGAGCTGCACTTCCTAACCTCCTGCCCAATGTATGACCATATTAGAGAGACATATTTCCCTCAGATTACACAGATCCACAAAGAATTTGAAAACAAATCCAATTTTGAAAACTCCCATATCTACTGGGTGAAATTCCACAGTGTGCCATCACAGCAGCAAGATTTGTGACCTGTTGCCACGAGAAAAGGGCAACCAGTGAAGAACAAACACCATTGTAAATACAACCCATATTTATGCTTATTTATTTTATCTTGTGTCCTTTAGCCATTTGTACATTGTTAGAACACTGTATATATATATATAATATGACATTTGTAATGTCTTTACTGTTTTGAAACTTCTGTATGTGTAATGTTTACTGTTAATTTTTGTTGTTTTTCACTTTATATATTCACTTTGTATGTTGTCTACCTCACTTGCTTTGGCAATGTTAACACATGAGAGATGCCAATAAAGCCCTTGAAGAGAGAGAGAGAGAGAAAGAGAGAGAGAGAATAAAAAAAAATCATCATCATCAATCATCAGCTGGCTAGGCAGCTTTTATAACATAGGGTAACCAGCCCAAAAAGATAACTTAGCAGTCATTCTCATCCAGAATGGATACATTCAGTAGATGGTCTGTATTGAATGTCTCTTCTTTATGGAATATGTCTGCCGTGGTAAAGTACAAGGTGGCTTTATCCAAAATAATGATACTATTAAAAATGACAAAGGAGCTGAGTTTAAATTAGTCGAGTCTTTCCCGCTGACATCAATCGACATGTCCAGTACTTTGACATTTGAAAATACAGAATCTCCGGGAGTGGGCAGAGTCACATAGTCGACTAGGGCCCCTGGTCTCAACTTACTGTTGAGCATCAGAATAGTAGAGTACAGAAGGTGACATTTTGAAATGTGGTTGTGCATCAGCAGTTTTTCTCTTATGTCAGTCACTGATTGTCACTCAATTAGCCCATGTCAGCTTGGTAAGTTAGTCTACCCAGCTGTCGAAACCTGTAGTAAATATGGACAAATTCATTTTGTTAGTCACTCTCAATAAGGTATCATATTAACATGG
This sequence comes from Oncorhynchus tshawytscha, assembly GCF_018296145.1. Taxonomy (NCBI): domain Eukaryota; kingdom Metazoa; phylum Chordata; class Actinopteri; order Salmoniformes; family Salmonidae; genus Oncorhynchus; species Oncorhynchus tshawytscha. Next base: position 1,253,226 of record NC_056443.1, on the reverse strand, counting down.
CATAAATCATGGCAAAACGTGTAGAATTTCAGGTAATTAGCTATGAAACTGAAATAAAAAAATATCCACCCCATGGGAAAATGTGTAGAATTGCAGGAAATGAACTTTAACACATAAAATGTTTCTCACCGCCGTCAAGAGGCGGACCTGTGAGGAGAGGGGACCAACCAACCACATCTCACCTAGGGCCCTGTCTCTAGTGATGCACAACCCCTCACTAAAGTACACTTTATCCCTCACATGGATACTGCATTGACCAGAGTACAGAACTCACCGGGGATATACAATACTAAAGCAATGAGATATGCTCTATTGAAAAAGGGCAAGGTTGAGAATCCCAGAGTCACCCAGATACACACATCATCCTACACACATGCACATACTGATCAGGGAACATTATAGTCCAAGTACACACATTAGCTGGGGTTATATCAATGTTAATATTCACCAGTGTACAGACCAACCGTAATGACAGCGTGCACAAAGACCACAGATGGATGATTTTTCAGCCTGGTTTAATATGGAACCGAGACAGAGACACCGGGTCCTTTATGATGATGGGGGTTCCTCTGCAGATTGTTCCAGTCTTTATCACCTGTTGGGACAGAGATAACTGACGCAGACAGATAATGTTCCACACAAATCAAATCCCTGGGTGTGGAACCTGACCAGAAAGGCAGCACACACACATATTATGCAAACACACACACCATCTATGACTACACTGCCGCTCTTGTATCACCCCAATCACAGAAGCCTTTTCCATTTGGCTACATCCTGGAAACCTGCTTCCATGTTTAGATTTGATTGGGATCATTCTCCTCCTTATAAGGACTAGTGGGAGGATAAGGATTTGGGAGTAGGGGTCAGGGGTTAAATCCTGCCAATGTCACCCAACCCCAATTAGACACATGATCAACTTCACCTTGACAACATGTACCCCCCAAGTTGAAACAAATCAGCATTTACCGATGCAACGGCCCCCATTTTAGTTTAGATCAGCTTTAGAGATGAGACCACTTAGAGAAAACAACCCCTCACTGTTTCCACCCCCAGACAATCTATTGAAAAATGGCTCATCTGAAGAGAAGCAAAGTCCATAACCAGACACGGGGGGGTGGACAAAGTCTGCTGCTAAATCTGCATCTACACGGCCATATGTAGGGTGGCCTGTCTGTCTGTTTGGGTGAATATAATCTAGGTGGTCATTTCCATAATGCAGGGTAGTGACTGTGGGAGTAGCAAACATGGTAATCTGGGGTGGGGGTGGATTAGGTGGGATTGTCTGGGACTAGGAGCTGGCAGCACAGTGGAGTGGAGGCCAGTGGAGCCAGATTGGCATCTTTTCTACCCTGTGTTGAAAGACTCCCGGTGGATGTATTGATTAGGCTGCTATTGGCTGGAGTGGTAACTACCCCTCACCTCTCTGTCCTCACTGTACCCGTACCGACACAGTATTGACATACACAGTGAGGTGGTTCACACAAGCCAGCAAAGACGCAGCCTGTTTATGAGCCGCCTTGTGTTACTTTGCCAAGACCACAGAAAAACACTCACCAAACGTTCATTTCCTTCATACATATGTGTAGGGGATGGTGGAGTAGAGCGGTAAGATGAAAGCAGTTATTAACGGCAGATGTCTCCGTCATTCTTTAGTTCCATATTACTGTAGCATGCACTCTCATTAGCCATGTGATCCATGTCCCCAGAAACGGGCCTCTCCATTGATGTGGTCTCCCCTCCTACGCAGGCAGCATCCCCCCTTAACTCCCTGTTTTCCTCTTTCAACACCTTCTATAGGAGGGCTTTCAAACAGAACACAATGAGACATTGATAAAACCTTGAAAGAATATATGTGCATGCCTTTGTGTGTGTGTGTGTGTGTGTGTATGTCTACATCTGCTTCTGTGTAACACACACACCTTCCCACACCCTCTCCCCTTTCTCTCCCTCTTGTCATTACTGTTCCCAGCATTATGTTCATTATCTCTCAGAACAGTCCTCCATGGTAACAGAAGATGAGTGGATGAGTGTAAATGATGGTGGTGTAAACACTGTATAATTTAGCCCCTGTTTAAAGACCTAGTGCTCCACAACGTTTTCAGGGCCAGACACTATCATTTCCCACTCAAATAGCAGCCTATTCCCTATTAGGTGCACTACTTTGGAACAGGGCCCATAGGGATCTGGTCAATAGTAGCGCACTATATAGGGTATAGGATTCCATATGGGACACAACCTATAGTCTGTAGGCTACATCAGCCCCTTACACCAGGGGAAAACAACCTACAGTCTCTAGGCTACATCAGCCCCTTACAAAACATTAAAGGCCACTGGCTTTCTCCAGAATTAACCAGTAAAACTCTACCTTGTCGCAGATAATGAGCATTGTGTGTGTGTGTGTGTGTGTGTGTGTGTGTGTGTGTGTGTGTGTGTGTGTGTGTGTGTGTTTCTCCTCAGGGAAAGAGGCATTCTATGTGTCCCATAAAGTCTCTACAGATTATAACCAATTACCACGAACTTCCAGAACCATCAAGGCCCACATACGGAATGATCACTTCTTCAAAGAACTGTAGCTAAAGCCTTATTAAAGCTTTGCAGTACTTACAATGCTGGTTGAATTTATTAGAATCACAATTGAAAGCATACACATTCACACTTGACGTATAGGTTATTCAACAGCTTTTCAGAACACTACATTCATTAAAGCTACAGTCTGGGATTTGGGAATCAGTTCAAAGGTCATTTCAATTTTATATTTGACCATTTTGTTGTTGTTTTTTTAATCCAAGATTGTAGCTTTAATACATTGTAGTAATGCTACAATTAATGCTAACATGGGCTATGAAGCTCAGTGTTTATCGGGGGTAATCCATGCTAACATTAGCCTGTGGTAGCTGTAGCAATGTAGACCTAATGAAAACCTTATCGCAGGTTGCAGTTATTATATATATATATATATATATTGTTTTTATGATACAGCATTTGGATAAACTATTCCTAAACAGAAAATCTGAGAATACCCCAAATAGTTGACAGATAGCTATCTCTCTAGCTAGCTACACCCTAGTGCCAAAACAGACCTTTCCTAATGAAACAAATTCAATGAACTCACAGATGGCAGGATAGGCTGCAGAACTTTATTAGTTCAATCAAATCCTCTAGTGTGTTTTGACAACAGATTTTAAAGGCATGTCAATGTCAATATGTCTCTGAATGGAACGCATAGAATTACACCAGCAACCAATTCCAGTCCATTGTCTTATAGTGACGCAACCAGTGCTTGACTTGGATTGAAATAGGTGCAGTACTTATTTTTGGTGCCGTTATCGTTTATATTTAAATACCTTTTAGCTAATATTTTATAAGAGTTACAGGAGCTAAAGCAGTAGAAAAATAGAAGTGCCGGTACTCAGCTCTGGTGAGCTCCTGCCCAAGTCAAGCACCGGATGCAACCACTCTCTAGGCCCTAATACGTTCAACACACAAACATGCGTAGACAGCTGCACACAAGCACAACACACACACACACACACACACACACACACAGAGAAAGAAGCGTGCGCATGCATGCGCGCAAGCACCAACACACAATGGGAGGGCAGTGGAGGTGTTCACCACATTGTCCAACCCAAACAGCCATGCAACAGTCCAGAAACCCCAGCTGAGACGGAAATGGTGACCCACTTTCTGATAGACAGAAAATCAAAAGCCCCACACACACAAGAATATAAGCACACCCCCCCCCACACACACACACACACAGTACAAGAACGGGCTGTGTGCATAGTGTGTATTCCTGCCTGCCTCACTGTGGAGATCACAGTGACCAATTAGACGAGGGCACAGGTTAGCTTGTGTGTGTTGAGAGAGAGATGGTTCCTGTGTCCTGAAAGGCACCCTATTCCCTATATAGTGCACTACTTATGACCAGAGCCCTAGATAAAAAGTAGGTGCACAAAATAGGCAGTAGGATGCCATTTGTATATTGTATATTTTGTTGTTTTGTCGTAGTTCAGTATTAAAGATCATGAACACTTTCCACGCTGCGCTTTGGTCTCATTCATTTAATGACGGACGTAACAATTCATTGTTAAACAACATGCACCACTGCCTTTCAGATACACACAACCAGTGATGCAAGCTACAACAGTTACTTATGATTCTTAATATACATACACTAGGCTAGTTAACCTTACTGTAAAACATGAGCATACTTAGAATTACCTAAGAGACAAATGTTTGTCAAGTGAATGAATAATGAATGCCAGGTTCCAGAATAGGGAAGCACTATGTTTGACGTAAGAAAGAGGCTTTGACGTAACTGCCTGGCATTGGGCTCTATTTGTGTCTAGGAGACCAAAAGTTACATTTAGAGACATGTGTGTCTTCCATTTTACCAGCCACTCAGACATGACTTTACAAGAGGCTGCCTCTGAAGGGCCCCAGTACATAGCTCCATGTATTCCATGTCATCCTATCAAATCCGTCATTCTACTGGAGGACTCTAGAATCTGAGTTGACTGTGCCCTCGCTAGCTGGGGTGAATGACTCCTGAATTGATTTACTCCTGAGTCTTTCTCCTGACAGAACAGAACATTATATTCCTTAGGGATTGATTCTCAGTAAAAATGGAAACATTTGTTTACAACGGTTGGAACTGGAGTACGTGATGTGGGAGGAATACTGCAATAACAACTTTGGCTAATTTGAAGTTGCCTCAAAATCACACATCTTACAAAAGGTGGTAAAATCATACATTTGAATATTAAATAGTTACTGTTATTTACTTCATTCATTAACCGTAAGGCTCATTAAGGCTTAATTTGCATATGCTAAACAGATGGGGACTAACAGAGAGGGGGGAACAGGAATGACATGGATCATCGTCAGTGAGGTATGAAGACAGCCTCCACAACTCATCTGGTCCACAGTTGATGGTTGTCATGGGTACACACACACACACGCACACACACACTCACACACACACACACACACACACACACACACACAGAGCTGCTCCTCATCACTGACTTGCTTCTCAGAACTAAATGATCTGATGCTAAGCTCAACAGACACTTAAAGCTCTTCAGTCTTCCTAAATGTTTCCCACAGTCTGTCCATGTCAAAGGTCACTAATGTTAAATGTTCTGTCTGTTTGTTGTTGTGTTCACTGTTGATGACTTAAAGCTGACATACTTATCCTCTGTGGACTAAATGACGGTTAATGAAATGAGCGGGGGGGGGGCTGGGATCAAATCAACATTTTGTCTGTGTCCATGCGCGCACGCTCGTGTGTGTTTCATTCGCCTCTGTGCCTCTCCTTAAAGACACTTCATTAAAGCAGCATTAATAGGGACACGGCCAGAACATCGTGTCCCTATGGCTCAGACCTCCTCCTCTGTTGGCCCTAAGTGTGTGTAAGTGTATGTAAGTGTGTGGCGTGTGTTTTTCCGGCTGTCTGCACACACTCAGTAATGAGACAGACCGTCTGGCAAATCCATAACTCTCTCTACAAATGGTGGAATTATCAAATGAGTGTGGGCACTGATGCGGCAATGGAGAACATTAACCAAGACTCAAAAACAGACAGATGGGAGAAAATGACAAATATAGACAATGAATATGGGATTACTGGAGCCGTTTAGCTAGGTGCACCGTGGGCGTAAAGGACTGGAAAACCACAAAACATTTACAGGTAATGTATGACCATTTTATAGAACTGCATCGGGCACACACGGGCACACACACACACACACACACACACACACACTTTACTATTTATATGCAGTACCTGGATACACAATCTGAGTGTGTGTGTGTTTGCATAAGCCTCTCAGCCAAGATTTCATAACCACATTCAATCAGAGAGCTGGCGTAACTGTCCCGCCTCCCACACCACCCAGTAGTTTTGATATGGCTGGGGTTTAATAGTGCTCCATTACCTTTGATGTTCCTTCAAACAGTTAGCCTAGCCTCAAATGAGGCTAGAAATGCTACAGGCCAGAAATGCTACAGGCCATATTCAAGCCAAACCAATGAGGACCACGTTTCCATTATAAACATCCAAATACCATTCTACCTGTGTATGCAGTGCTTAATTAGTTTTACCAGGATCAGTACCTAAGTACCTCTCTTGGCATGATTTTTTTTCACTGTTTGCAATGTAAAAATTAGAATAAAATCAATCCAAGTGAATTAAAGTTCCCTTCTCTGTAATTCTCCTGCCCCGTTTAAAACGTTATGTGAATACTTGCCTGATATTCTAGGAATTGAATTGTGTTGGGCCGACCCAGGTTGCACGTCCTTTATTTCCTTTAAAATCATACACTCTTAGAAAAATAGGTGCTATCTAGAATAATTTTTTGGCTGTCCCCATAGGAAGGGTTCTTCGGCTGTCCCCATAGGAAGGGTTCTTCGGCTGTCCCCATAGGAAGGGTTCTTCGGCTGTCCCCATAGGAAGGGTTCTTCGGCTGTCCCCATAGGAAGGGTTCTTAGGCTGTCCCCATAGGAAGGGTTCTTCGGCTGTCCCCATAGGAAGGGTTCTTCGGCTGTCCCCATAGGAAGGGTTCTTCGGCTGTCCCCATTGGAAGGGCTCTTCGGCTATCCCCATAGGAAGGGTTCTTCGGCTGTCCCCATAGGAAGGGTTCTTCGGCTGTCCCCATTGGAAGGGCTCTTCGGCTGTCCCCATAGGAAAACCCCTTTTGGTTCAAGGTATAACCCTTTCTACATTGGGTTCAACATGGAAACCCATGTAATTCTACCTGGAACCAACGAGGGTTCAACCTGGACCCAAAATGGGATCTCTTTTTTTCTCAGCGTACCTGTGGGAAGGGTGCTGGAGGTGCTGCAGCACCCCTGATAAATGTAAATATGTTTGCCAAAGTTATAGAATTACTGCTGTCTGTTCAGAAAAACATGAAATAATTCAGAATATTACACCAGGAGTAGGTCTATGGTTTCGCCATGGAGGATCAATAGCTTTTTTTGGTAAATAGGCTAGCTGTGGATTGTGTGTAGCCCAATCACAAGGCATTGACTAAAGTCTGGAACATGCGGCAAATCTATCAGTGAACAGCATTCCGCCAAAACAGGCCTTTCACAATATATTTCAAATAGCCAAACATCGCACGAAAACACAGACTTGAAGGCAGATGGATTCTGCTGAAAAGAGAAGAGTAATCCATCTGTAGGCTACCAGATATGTGATCAACTTTCAAATAGGCCTATTGAGCAAACAGGATTGTTTTACAGAGTTAATCAAGAGAGAGGTCGGCTTTAGGCACGAGAGCATCGGCCATCGCCAGTGAGTGAGCTGCACATCATTGGGTGAGTCAGTGAAACCAAAAAGCTTTTTCAGGACTATAATGTCCTCCTCATACTGTACAATATGTGTCTCCACACACCTAGGTCGAGGCTATTGATGGATTCAAGTTCTCAGATTTGTAATTTGTGAGGTATTAAATAAGATTTGCTGAAGTCTCTAAAATGATGTAGAATTGCATGAAATGCGTTTATAAAAGGCAACATTTTTCCTGGACCCTAAGCTTAAAAATGTGTGTATCTTCTGTAAGATGTGTGCTCTACTGCTCTATGCAAAAGTATCTTCTGTAAGATGTGTGTGCTCTACTGCTCTATGCAAAAGTATCTTCTGTAAGATGTGTGTGCTCTACTGCTCTATGCAAAAGTATCTTCTGTAAGATGTGTGCTCTACTGCTCTATGCAAAAAGTATCTTCTGTAAGATGTGTGCTCTACTGCTCTATGCAAAAAGTATCTTCTGTAAGATGTGTGCTCTACTGCTCTATGCAAAAAGTATCTTCTGTAAGATGTGTGCTCTACTGCTCTATGCAAAAAGTATCTTCTGTAAGATGTGTGCTCTACTGCTCTATGCAAAAGCATCTTCTGTAAGATGTGTGTGCTCTACTGCTCTATGCAAAAGCATCTTCTGTAAGATGTGTGTGCTCTACTGCTCTATGCAAAAGCATCTTCTGTAAGATGTGTGTGCTCTACTGCTCTATGCAAAAGCATCTTCTGTAAGTGCCTCTACTCTACTGCTCTATGCAAAAGCATCTTCTGTAAGTGCCTCTACTCTACTGCTCTATGCAAAAGCATCTTCTGTAAGTGCCTCTACTCTACTGCTCTATGCAAAAGCATCTTCTGTAAGTGCCTCTACTCTACTGCTCTATGCAAAAGCCATAATATGCATGCAAAGCTTTATTATAAAGGTGATTTATTTTAAATGCGTTTCAGGACCTCAGAGCCCCGCAGGTCACTTTTTGTTCCGAAACCTCCCAATTGACAAATTAAGCACTGTATGCATTAGAAATCATATTGGAATCAACATCCAATTGTCCTTTCATTTTTCATGTGTGGAGTATGTGAGTTAGAACTTGTAGGTTACCTATATAGCATTTTTGGACTTGGTTTGATAGAACACTGAACAGGGCCCTTAAAATGAGAACTGTCTCTCCTGCTTACATCATACATAAAAATCTGCACAACCAACAACGATGAAACTCTCTTGCCCAGGATTATTATACACAGATACAGTCAGTCAGTCAACAGACTGTATACCATTGAACTGGCACAAAGACCTGCATTACTCAACAGAGACAGACAGAGGGACTAGTATTTCCCCCCCAGGTCAGAAAAATGGGACTACCGCCAGAGACAAATGTTACACAAGCAATCCTCGGGGTTAGCGCGTTCCTATACACACACACACTCTGGCACACACACACCCTGGCGCACGCACGCACACACACACACACACACACACACACACACACACTCACACACTCACACACTAGCAGTAGGCATGTCGTGGGCTGTGTAGGCCTAGGTACTGTGCACTGAAATTAGGTCATAGTCAGGCAACAATTCAGCATGCCAGCCCACTGGCATTTGACATGATCTTTTAAGTGCATTTACGTGTGTGTGTGTGTGTGTGTGTGTGTGTGTGTGTGTGCTTGTGCGCATGTGTTGTGTGTATGTATGTATGCTTGTGTGTACATTTACTTGTCTGTGTGTTTACATGTCTGTATGTCTGTGTATGTATAATTGTGTGTGTGTTTACGTTAGTGTGTGTGTGTTTGCTCTGTAGGGTTCCCCAGGGAATGGACACAGGGAATGCATTGTCATTAATTTAATCAAAGGTAAATCATCCGAGCCCATAGGCTTCTAGGTGGAGAGTTGTGCATGAGAGCCTTTTAAAAGCTCACCAGCTGTCAGTCTGTTTGCCCTGAAGCATTTTGCACCGGGTGATACCTCGGCCTGCCAATGGGGAGGTGACTCTGTGCTATGATAACCACCTCAAAGCTCTTCTCTTTGTTTGAGCTGGCAGGTCTAAACTTTCTCAATAAGGAAACAGTGGAAGAGCATACCTCTCTTTCTACTGTTTAGAACTCTCTCACTCCCTTTCTCTCTCTCTCTCTCCCTTTCTCTCTCTCCCTTTCTCTCTCTCTCTCCCTTTCTCTCTCTCTCTCTCCCTTTCTCTCTCTCTCTCTCCCTTTCTCTCTCTCTCCCTTTCTCTCTCTCTCCCTTTTCTCTCTCCCTTTCTAATGTTTAGAACTCTCTCTCTCCCTTTCTCTCTCTCTCCCTTTCTAATGTTTAGAACTCTCTCTCCCTTTCTCTCTCTCTCCCTTTCTCTCTCTCTCCCTTTCTCTCTCTCCCTTTCTAATGTTTAGAACTCTCTCTCTCCCTTTCTCTCTCTCTCCCTTTCTAATGTTTAGAACTCTCTCTCTCCCTTTCTCTCTCTCTCCCTTTCTAATGTTTAGAACTCTCTCTCCCTTTCTCTCTCTCTCCCTTTCTAATGTTTAGAACTCTCTCTCTCCCTTTCTCTCTCTCTCCCTTTCTAATGTTAGAACTCTCGCCTCTCCCTTTCTCTCTCTCCCTCTCTCCCTTTCTCCTCTCTCTCTCTCTCTCTCTCTTGTTTAGAACTCTCTCTCTCCCTTTCTCTCTCTCCCTTTCTAATGTTTAGAACTCTCTCTCTCCTTTCTCTCTCTCTCCCTTTCTCTCTCTCTCCCTTTTCTCTCTCTCCCTTTCTCTCTCTCTCCCTTTCTCTCTCTCTCCCTTTTCTCTCTCTCTCCCTTTCTAATGTTAGAACTCTCGCTCTCCCTTTCTCTCTCTCCCTTTCTCCCCTCTCTCTCTCTTGTTTAGAACTCTCTCTCTCCCTTTCTATCTCTCTCTCTCTCTTTCTTTTGTTTAGAACTCTCGCTCTCCCTTTCGCTCTCCCTTTCTCCCTCTCTTTCTCTCTTTTGTTTAGAACTCTCTCTCTCCCTTTCTCCCTTTCTCTCTCTCTCCCTTTCTCTCTCTCTCCCTTTCTCTCTCTCCCTTTCTCTCTCTCCCTTTCTAATGTTTAGAACTCTCTCTCTCCCTTTCTCTCTCTCTCCCTTTCTCTCTCTCTCCCTCTCTCTCCCTTTCTAATGTTTAGAACTCTCTCTCTCCCTTTCTCTCTCTCTCCCTTTCTAATGTTTAGAACTCTCTCTCCCTTCTCTCTCTCTCCCTTTCTAATGTTTAGAACTCTCTCTCTCCCTTTCTCTCTCTCTCTCCCTTTCTAATGTTAGAACTCTCGCTCTCCCTTTCTCTCTCTCCCTCTCTCCCTTTCTCCCTCTCTCTCTCTCTCTCTCTCTCTTGTTTAGAACTCTCTCTCCCTTTCTCTCTCTCCCTTTCTAATGTTTAGAACTCTCTCTCTCCCTTTCTCTCTCTCTCCCTTTCTCTCTCTCTCCCTTTCTCTCTCTCTCCCTTTCTAATGTTTAGAACTCTCTCTCTCCTTTCTCTCTCTCTCTCCCTTTCTAATGTTAGAACTCTCGCTCTCCCTTTCTCTCTCTCCCTTTCTCCCTCTCTCTCTCTCTCTTGTTTAGAACTCTCTCTCTCCCTTTTCTCTCTCTCCCTTTCTCTCTCTCTCCCTTTCTAATGTTTAGAACTCTCTCTCCCTTTTCTCTCTCTCTCTCTCTTTTGTTTAGAACTCTCGCTCTCCCTTTCGCTCTCCCTTTTCCCCTCTTTCTCTCTTTTGTTTAGAACTCTCTCTCTCCCTTTCTCTCTCCCTTTCTCTCTCTCTCTTTCTTTTGTTTAGAACTCTCGCTCTCCCTTTCTCTTTCTCCCTTTCTCCCTCTCTCTCTCTCTCTTTTGTTTAGAACTCTCTCTCTCCCTTTCTCTCTCTCTTGTGAACTCATGTAAACACATTTAAAAGGTCATGTCAAATGCCAGTGGGCTGGCATGTTGAATCGTTGCCTGACTGTGACCTAATTTCAGTGCACAGTACCTAGGTCTACACAGCGATGCATACAAAGCCCTCTCTCGCCCTCCTTTCGACAAATCTGACCACAACTCCATTTTGTTGCTCCCAGTTTATAGACAGAAGCTAAAACAGGAAACACCCATACTCAGGTCTGATCAACGCTGATCCGACCAATCTGATTCCAAGCTTCAAGATTGCTTCGAACACGTGGACTGGGATATGTTCCGCATAGCGTCGAACAACAACATTGATGTACACACTGATTCGGTGAGCGAGTTTATTAGCAAGTGCATCTGTGCTGTTGTACCCACGGCAACTATTAAAACCTTTCCCAACCAGAAATCATGGATTGATGGCAGCATTTGTGCAAAACTGAAAGCGCGAACCACTGTTTTAATCAAGGCAAGGCGACCGGAAACATGACTGAATACAAACAGTGTAGCTATTTCCTCCGCAAAGCAATCAAACAAGCTAAGCGTCAGTATAGAGACAAAGTAGAGTTGCAATTCAACGGCTCAGACACGAGACATATGTGGCAGGGTCTACAGTCAATCACGGATTACAAAAGGAAAACCAGCCCCGTCGCGGACCCCGATGTCCTACTCCCAGACAGACTAAACTCACTTTGAGGACAATACAGTGCCACTGACACGGCCCGCTACCAAAACCTGTGGGCTCTCCTTCACCGCAGCCAACGTGACTAAAACATTTAAACGTGTTAACCCTCGCAAGGCTGCCGGCCCAGATGGCATCCCCAGCCGCGTCCACAGAGCATGCGCAGACCAGCTGGCTGGTGTGTTTATGGACATATTCAATCAACCCTTATCCCAGTCTGCTGTTCCCACATGCTTCAAGAGGGCCACCATTATTCCTGTTCCTAAGAAAGCTAAGGTAACTGAGCTAAATGACTATCACCCCATAGCACTCACCTCCGTCATCATGTAGAGCTTTGAGAGACTAGTCAAGGATCATATCACCTCCACCCTACCTGACACCCTAGACCCACTCCAATTTGCTTACCGCCCCAATAGGTCCACAGACGACGCAATCTCAGCCACACTGCACACTGCCCTATCCATCTGGACAAGAGGAATACCTATGTAAGGATGCTGTTCATCGACTACAGCACAGCATTTAACACCATAGTACCCTCCAAACTCGTCATCAACCTCAAAACCCTGGGTCTTGACCCCGCCCTGTGCAACTGGGTCCTGGACTTTCTGACGGGCCGCCCCCAGGTGGTGAGGGTAGGTAACAACATCTTAACCCTCCTGATCCTCAACACTGGGGCGCGTTCTCGGCCCTCTCCTGTACTCCCTGTTCACCCATGACTGCGTGGCCATGCACGCCTCCAACTCAATCATCAAGTTTGCAGACGACACTACAGTGGTAGGCTTGATTACCAACAATGACGAGACGGCCTACAGGAAGGTGGTGAGGGCCCTCGGAGTGTGGTGTCAGGAAAATAACCTCACACTCAAGATCAACAAAACAAAGGAGATGATTGTGGACTTCAGGAAAAGCAGAGGGAGCAACCCCCTATCCACATCGACGGGACAGTAGTGGAGAAGGTGGAAAGTTTTAAGTTCCTCGGCATACACATCACGGACAATCTGAAATGGTCCACCCACACAGACAGCATGGTGAAGAAGGCACAACAGTGCCTCTTCAACCTCAGGGGGCTGAAGAAATTTGGCTTATCACCAAAAACACTCACAAACCTTTACAGATGCACAATCGAGAGCATCCTTTCGGGCTGTATCACCGACTGGTACGACAACTGCTCCGCCCACAACCGTAAGGCTCTCCAGAGGGTAGTGAGGTCTGCACAACGCATCACCGGGGGCAAACTACCTTCCCTCCAGGTCACCTACACCACCTGATGTCACAGGAAGGCCAAAAAGATCATCAAGGACATCAACCACCCGAGCCACTGCCTGTTCACCCCGCCATCATCCAGAAGGCGAGGTCAGTACAGGTGCAGCAAAGCAGGGACTGAGAGACTGAAAAACAGCTTCTATCTCAAGGCCAACAGACTGTTAAACAGCCATCACTAACATTGAGTGGCTGCTGCCAACATACCGACTCAAATCTCTGGCCACTTAATAATAAAAAATTGGATGTAATAAATGTATCACTAGTGACTTTAAACAATGCAACTTTATATAATGTTTACATCCCCTACATTACTCATCTCATATATATATATATACTGTACTCTATACCATCTACTGCATCTTGCCTATGCCGTTCGGCCATCGCTATTCCATATATTTATATGTACATATTCTTATTAATTCCTTTACACTTGTGTGTATAAGGTAGTTGTTGTGAAATTGTTAGATTACTTGTTAGATATTACTGCACTGTCAGAACTAGAAGCACAAGCATTTCGCAACACTCACATTAACATCTGCTAACCATGTGTATATGACCAATAAAATTAGATTTGATTTGATTTATTGTTTAGAACTGTCTCTCTCCCTTTCTCTCTCTCTTTCTATTGTTTTAGAACTCTCTCTCTCTCCCTTTCTCTCTCCCTTTCTCTCTCCCTTTCTCTCTCCCTTTCTCTCTCTCCCGTTCTCTCTCCCTTTCTCTCTCCCTTTCTCTCTCCCTTTCTCTCTCTCCCTTTCTCTCTCCCTTTCTCTCTCTCCCGTTCTCTCTCCCTTTCTCTCTCCCTTTCTCTCTCCCTTTCTCTCTCTCCCGTTCTCTCTCCCTTCTCTCTATTTTGGTTAGGTCAGGGTGTGACGAGGGTGGGTATGCTAGTTTTTGTATTGTCTAGGGTTTTTGTATGTATAGGGGTTTTGTAGGTCTAGGTATTTATGTCTATGGTGGCCTGATATGGTTCCCAATCAGAGGCAGCTGTTTATTGTTGTCTCTGATTGGGGATTATATTTATGTGGCCATTTTCCCTTTTGTGTTTGTGGTTTCTTGTTCTATGTTTAATTGCCTGTATGCACTACTCATATTAGCTTCACGGTTCGTTTTGTCATTTTGTTTGTTTGTTCAGTGTTCATTCTTATAATAAAGAAGAATGTACGCATACCACACTGCACCTTGGCCCGATCATTATGACGAACTTGACAGAAGAACCCACCACAAAAGGACCAAGCAGCATGGTAAGGAGGAGCAGCGTTTTATGGAGAAATGGACATGGGAGGAGATCCTGGATGGAGCAGGACCCTGGACGCAGGCTGGGGAGTATCGCCTTCCGAAGGAAGAAATAGAGGCAGCGAAAGCGGTACGGCGATATTACGAGGAGAAATTTTTTGGGGGGGCCACACGAGGAGATTGGCTGAGTCAGATTGGAGACCTGAGCCAACTCCTCCTGCTTACCGTGGGGAGCGTGTGACTGGTCAGGCACCGTGTTATACAGAGATGCGCACGGTGTCTCCAGTTCGCATTCATAGCCCGGTGCGCTCTTTTCCAGCTCCTCGCATTTGCCGGGCTAGAATGAGCATCCAGCCAGGACAGATGGTGCCAGCTCAGCGCTCCTGGTCTCCAGTACACCTCCTTAGACCAGGATAACCTGCGCCGGCTCTGCGTACTGTGTCTCTGGTGCGTCTGCACAGCCCAGTGCGTCCTGCGCTAGCGCCCTGCACTGGCCGGGCTCAAGTGAGCATCCAGCCAGGACAAACTGTGCCAGCTCTACGCTCCAGATCTCCAGTGCGCCTCCACAGTCCAGTACGTCCTGTGCCTGTGCCTGCTCCCCGCACTCACCCTGTGGTGCGTGTCCCCAGCCTGGTACCACCAGTGACTGCACCACGCACCAGGTATCCAGTGCGCCTCCACAGTCCAGTACGTGCTGTGCCTCCTCCTCGCACTCGCCCTGAGGTGCGTGTCTTCAGCCCAGTACCACCAGTGCAGGCACCATGCACCAGGTATCCAGTGCGCCTCCGCAGTCCAGAGCTTCCGGCGACAGTCCCCAGTCCAGAGCTTCCGGTGACAGTCCCCAGTCCAGAGCTTCTGGCCACAGTCCCCAGTCCAGAGCTTCCGGCCACAGTCCCCAGTCCGGAACCTCCGGCGACGTATCACAGTCCGGAGCCTCCAGCGACGGGCCACAGTCCGGGGTCTTCGGGGGTGATTCGCAGTCCAGAGCCTCCGGCGATGATCCATGGTCCGGTTTTACTGTCACACTCTGACCTTTAATATCTCTGTTTTCTTTATATTTTGGTTAGGTCAGGGTGTGACGAGGGTGGGTATGCTAGTTTTTGTATTGTCTAGGGTTTTTGTATGTCTAGAGATTTTGTAGGTCTACGTACTTATGTCTATGGTGGCCTGATATGGTTCCCAATCAGAGGCAGCTGTTTATCGTTGTATCTGATTGGGGATTATATTTAGGTGGCCATTTTTCCTTTTGTGTTTGTGGGTTGTTGTTCTATGTTTAGTTGCCTGTCTGCACTACTCATATTAGCTTCACGGTTCGTTTTGTCATTTTGTTCGTTTGTTCAGTGTTCATTCTTATAATAAAGAAGAATGTACGCATACCACACTGCACCTTGGCCCGATCATTATGACGAACGTGACTCTCTCTCTCTCTCTTTCTATTGTTTAGAACTCTCTCTCTCCCTTCTCTCTCCCTTTCTCTCCCTCTTTCTCTAACAACCCCTGGTATGGTAAAACTTTAGCAGAGGTGATGTCATCATGCTACAGACTGTGAATATTCTGCACGGTCTGTGTGTATGTATGTTTGTGTATGTTTGACTTGTTGCGGACAGGCATCTGTGAGTGTGTGTATGTTTTATTCATCGCTAGGCATGTGTTTATGTGTGTATGTGTATTCAGTCCCAACCCCTGGTGGAAAGAGCTTTAGTGCCTTTGTATGGTTTAGTGGTGTGTCACATTTAGCCAGTGAAGAAGTGATTCTAGTCTTTTTACCCAGATAACCAATTCGGGACAATAATAGTAGCAAGCAAATGGATTCAGATGTTAAATGTCCATTGCCTAGACATTGTGTACTTAGCTTGAGATGCAGTGACTTCTCTAAAACCCCACAAGCTTTCTCAGAAATGAGTGTGTATTTACTGTCTTTCATGTTTCATTTTTCTGAGAGGTTTATTGTAGGCTTGTATCTCTGGTTGTCATGACTTCTGGAATTCTTATGAAGCTGCAACACGTCAAATGAGAACAAGCTCATTGGAAAGAGATGAAAAACTGTACTCAAAAGGCCTTCTGATTGCAGATGTTGTTTATCATGCATCAGTTTGAACAATTCCTTAGCTGGTTTCATCAAAACATACTGAGTGATTAGTCAATATTGCACCAGGCTCTCAGGTGACCAGATCAGATCCATCCCAATACTGATGACAGCTATAGGGCTGCAGGCCCAACTGCACATCCAAACACATTTATTCCCAACTGGGGCCGGTGAGCCACCATCCTACAATCTCTTTCCAAAGGAATCTGTCCCTCATTTAGGAATATTACATCCTCAGAGGGGGAGGGGAGGGGGAAGAGGAGATGGCACCATGGTTACATAAACACACTTCTAAAAGCACTAGGCCCTCGACGACCAGCTTCAAAGCGCTTTGGCTGTGAAGGCCCCATAAAGAGAGAGAGAGAGGAGAGGGGGATATAGAGAGGGATTGAGAAAGAAAGCAAGTTGGAGAAAAAGAGAGAGAGAGAGAGAGAGAGAGAGAAGCCTGATCATAAATGAGTGATGAGGAGTAGTGCCCCCTGGATACAGGTAGCACATGTCCATGCATCCTAAAGCCCTTAATGGGTTAATTGCATCTTGTTCCATGTTTTATGAGACTGGTTTTCAGATGGGCAGAAACTTCATGTGACAGAGTGGGAGATCGCTTGAGCAGCCTCGTAGTTTTAAACGAGTACCCTAGCCATGCGCCACGCAACTCCTGCTCAACAGAAAGTTTGAGAATTTACTCTTAGAATTATTCTATGGTTATCAAAAATATACAGTGCAAAGTAACATATCTAATGTTATCCATAGGTATGGGATGTGTTGTGAAAATGACACTTTACCCACACAGTTCAGAGGTAGAGTCAAAGTCGAAAAAGCGATTAGTTATTTGGATTGAAAATATTCTCATTCTCAGAAAGGAGGAGAGAGAGAAAACGATTAAGAAACTAAAAAGGGTAATGCAGCGTACTTCACGACCCTGAGGATTAAAAGGAAAAACAACGACCCGCCCTTTTCCACCAACGCCAAACCAATAAAATTGCCCATTTATGAGCATATTTTAGCATATTACAGTATACATTTGACTACAACCCACTATAATTTCCATGGACCTGTTTTTCTGACTCAAAGCTTAAAGATGAAAGATTACCCACTCCGCTTCTTCTCTGCAAGGATGTTGTGTGTTCGTGCCTCGTGGCGGGTAGATTCATGGCTAACCTACTTTCCCCCCAGGTGTGTTCTGTTGGCCTTGTGAAGCTCCTTGGGTAGAGAGGGAGGGTAGCAGCTCTTCATGGGGGGAATCCTCCCATCCCTTAGGGAACGGGTCCATAGGGAGAAAGGGAGAGAGGAGACACACAGGAAGTTTCCCAAACATGACAGGAAAAGTCCAAACTAATCAGCAAATGCTCGTTGTGGCTCCGCGCCAAGCTCGGTCACCGCCGCGCAGACAAATGCCAAGAACGTGTGGAACTAATCCTTGGGTATTAGCATCCTTCTCTCCCTCTCTCTATTACTCTACCTTTAAGTCCCCCTCTCTCACACACTATCTATGCATCAACCTCTCTCCCTAGCTGTGTCTCTCCATTTCCCCATCTCTCCAGCCCTCCCTTTCACTTTTCACTCATTTGATCAATATCCCTTGTCTCTGTCTCACTACAGGGATAACAGCCTGGTACCAGTTCTTATCTCTACCTCCTCTATCCCCTTCTCTCTCCCTCTTTTCTCTTTCTCTCCCTCTCTTTCTCACTCCCCAGACAGTAACACTAACCTCCTCATCCCAGTCCTCCCCCCTCCTATACCCTTCACTCTCCCTCTTTTCTCCCCTTCTCTCTCACTCAACAGACAGTAACACTAGCCTCCTCATCCCAGTCCTCCCCCTCCTCTACCATCCTCTCTTCCTTCCCTCTCTCTCCCCAGACAGTAACACTAGCCTCCTCATCCCAGTCCTCCCCCTCCTCTACCATCCTCTCTTCCTTCCCTCTCTCTCCCCAGACAGTAACACTAGCCTCCTCATCCCAGTCCTCCCCCTCCTCTACCATCCTCTCTTCCTTCCCTCTCTCTCCCCAGACAGTAACACTAGCCTCCTCATCCCAGTCCTCCCCTCCTCCCCAGACAGTAACACTACCATCCTCTCTTCCATTCCTTCCTTCTCTCCCCAGACAGTAACACTAGCCTCCTCATCCCTGTCCTCCCCTCCTCTACCATCCTCTCTTCCTTCCTTCTCTCTCCCCAGACAGTAACACTAGCCTCCTCATCCCAGTCCTCCCCCTCCTCTACCATCCTCTCTTCCTTCCTTCTCTCTCCCCAGACAGTAGTTTAACTCCAGTGGTGGCTTCCCTGTCCCAGTGGGTGTAGAGCAGAGCAGTGTCTGTGCTGCTGGTACCGGGGCTTGGATTAAACCCCTGATATGGCTGATCTAGAGTTTGCGTTTGCCACACTAATGGTTACGGTTAGGATTAGGATTAGGGGAGGGGTAGCTGATCCTAGATCTGTACCAAGCGGGAACTTCACCTTGGAGCTGGCATGGCTCACAGGTTCATTAGCACCTCTCCAGAAGGAGTACACACCCCTGGGGAGCTCCAGTGTTGAGGATCAGTGTGGCAGTGACCTTGTAGCTACTGTGCTGCTAGGCTAAGGCACAACGATTAAGGATGGCTGAGAATGGAAAGCTACCTTGTCCACAAAAATACCTGATATTCAGAGTTAGCATATAGCTCCTGTCCAAAATGACCTGATATTCAGAGTTAGCATATAGCTCCTGTCCAAAATGACCTGATATTCAGAGTTAGCATATAGCTCCTGTCCAAAATGACCTGATATTCAGAGTTAGCATATAGCTCCTGTCCAAAATGACCTGATATTCAGAGTTAGCATATAGCTCCTGTCCAAAATGACCTGACATTCAGAGTTAGCATGACATTCAGAGCATATAGCTCCTGTCCAAAATGACCTGACATTCAGAGTTAGCATATAGCTCCTGTCCAAAATGACCTGATATTCAGAGTTAGCATATAGCTCCTGTCCAAAATGACCTGATATTCAGAGTTAGCATATAGCTCCTGTCCAAAATGACCTGATATTCAGAGTTAGCATATAGCTCCTGTCCAAAATGAGGTCAGAACACAATATTTCAAATACAATTAAAAAGTACCTAAAAAAACAACAACATTATCTTCAACATAATCATTGAGGAGATTGAACAGTTGATTAATATTGCACAACATGCAGTAATTTAAGAACAGAAGTGAGAGAGGAAAAATAAATATAATAGAAAAAAAGAGCAGGAGTGAGAATCGAAGGCCACTTGGAAATACTTAAAGGTCCTCAATGGCTGAGCGTGTAATGACTGACTCAGGGTTGTGTAACATAAGGACTTCCTGTTTTTCTACAAAATAAAATGTTTCTACCCTGTTTCTCCACCACAAAGCCAAATCATTGGATGGGTCTGCATGTTTGTCAATGTGTGTGTGAGTGTGTGTGCGATAGGGAAGGTGGGATTTTGTATGCAAGAGATAGTGTGTGTTGTGTGTCCGTGTCCGTACAGTGAGATCAAGAGCAAGAGAGACAGAGAGAGAGAAATAGACAATGGTAAAGAATGGGAGAGTAAGATAAAGTGTTTAATGTCCTGTACAATGTCTGTCACCTTGACTGAATCCCAGACAGACATTCACAGCTCTGACTTCAGTTTATTATCTATCTCCTAATCAGTTTCCACTCACTCTGTTTTTTGTTGTAACAGCTGGCTGAGAAATGTGGGGGACACCAGTCGGACTGTGTTACCTACACGTCAATCCAGGTGGAGTTTTAATAGTGGAGAGATCAATGGTGTAATGAGGGGAACTGTTTACCAGATCTACCAAGACCGAGATGGAAGATTCCACATGCTATCACTGCCAGCTCTGCTGTCTACATGCACCGTGAGGGAGGATATGATTTGTGGATCTGTGCAGAATGAGCACCGGCCAATAGACAGGCCAGAAAACCAGGAATACAGACATGTAATTCATGTTGATGGCCAATCAGTCTCCAGTCATGAATCCATTTTTTTCCTCCATGTTTTCCTTTCCGGTTCTCATTTTCCCTGGAGGTTTCAAATCAAATCAAAGTTTATTTGTCACGTGCGCCGAATTCAACAGACCTTACAGTGAAATGCTTACTTACAGGCTCTAACCAATGGTGCGAAAAAAAGGTATGTGTGTGTGTGTGTAGGTAAGTAAAGAAATAAAACAGCAGTAAAAATACATTTGAAAATAAGAGTAGCAAGGCTATATACAGACGCCGGTTAGTCAGGCTTATTGAGGTAGTATGTACATGTAGGTAATGGTTAAAGTGACTATGCATATATGATAAACAGAGAGTAGCAGTAGTGTAAAAGGAGGGGTTGGCTGGAGGTGGGACACAATGCAGAAAGCCCAGTTAGCCAATGTGCGGGAGCACTGTTTGGTCGGGCAAATTGAGGTAGTATGTACATGGGATGTATATTTAATGTGACTATGCATGTAAGATAAACAGAGAGTAGCAGCAGCGTAAAAGAGGGGTTGGGGGGGGGACACAATGCAAATAGTCCGGGTAACCATTGGTTACCTGTTCAGAAGTCTTATGGCTTGGGGTAAAAACTGTTGAGAAGCCTTTTTGTCCTAGACTTGGGGTAGTAGGGAGAACAGTCTATGACTGGGGTGGCTGGGGTCTTTGACAATTTTTAGGGCCTTCCTCTGACACCGCCTCAGGAAACTAAAAAGATTTGGCATGGGTCCTGAGATCCTCAAAAGGTTCTACAGCTGCAACATCCAGAGCATCCTGACCGGTTGCATCACTGAAGTGCCTTGTGGTCAGAGGCCGAGCAATTGCCGTACCTTGCGGCCTCTGACCGCAAGGCACTTCAGTGATGCAACCGGTCAGGATGCTCTGGATATTGCAGCTGTAGAACCATTTGAGGATCCCAGGACCCATGCCAAATCTTTTTAGTTTCCTGAGGGGGAATAGGCTTTGTCGTGCCCTCTTCACGACTGTCTTGGTGTGTTTGGACCATTCTAGTTTGTTGTTGATGTGGACACCAAGGAATTTGAAGCTCTCAACCTGCTCCACTACAGCCCCGTCGATGAGAATGGGGACGTGCTCGGTGCTCCTTTTCCTGTAGTCCACAACCATCTCCTTAGCCTTGGTTACGTTAAGGGATAGGTTGTTATTCTGGCACCACCCGGCCAGGTCTCTGACCTCCTACCTATAGGCTGTCTTGTCGTTGTCGGTGATCAGGCCTACCACTGTTGTGTCGTCTGCAAACGTAATGATGGTGTTGGACTCGTGCCTGGTCATGCAGTCGTGGGTGAACAGGGAGTACAGGAGGGGACTGAGCACACACCCCTGGGGAGCTCCAGTGTTGAGGATCAGTGTGGCAGATTGCTACCTACCCTTACCACCTGGGGGCGGCCCATCAGGAAGTCCAGGATCCAGTTGCAGAGGAAGGTGTTTAGTCCCAGGTTCCTTAGCTTAGTGACGAGCTTTGAGGGTACTATGGGGTTGAACGCTGAGCTGTAGTCAATGAATAGCATTCTCACATAGTTAATTTTGTCCAGGTGGGAAAGCGCAGTGTGGAGTGAAATAGAGATTGCATCATCTGTGGATCTGTTTGGGTGGAATGCAAATTGGAGTGGGTCTATAAGGTTTCTGGGATAATGTTGTTGATGTGAGCCATTACCAGCCTTTCAAAGCACTTCATGGCTACAGATGTGAGTGCTACAGGTCTGTAGTCATTTAGGCAGGTTGCCTTTGTGTTCTTGGGCACAGGGACTATGGTGGTCTGCTTGAAGCATGTTGGTATTACAGACTCAATCAGAGACGTGTTGAAAATTTCAGTGAACACACCTGCCACTCGGTCAGCACATGCCCGTAGCACACGTCCTGGTAATCCATCTGGCCCCGCAGCCTTGTGTATGTTGACCTGTTTAAACGTCTTACGTCGGCTACGGAGAGCGTGATCACACAGTCATCCGGAACAGCTGATGCTCTCATGCATGCCTCAGTGTTGCTTACCTCGAAGTGAGCATAGAGGTGATCTGGTAGGCTCGTGCCACTGGGCAGCTCGTGGTTGTGCTTCCCTTTTGTAGTCTGTAATAGTTTGCAAGCCCTGCCACATCCGACGAGCTTCGGAGCCGGTGTAGTATGGTTCAATCTTAGCCCTGTATGGACGCTTTGCCTGTTTGATAGTTCGTCGGAGGGCATAGCGGGTTTTCTTGTAAGCTTCCGGGTTAGAGTCCCGCACCTTGAAAGCGGCAGCTCTACCCTTTAGCTCAGTGCGAATGTTGCCTGTAATCCATGGCTTCTGGTTGGGGTATGTATGTACAGTCACTGTGGGGACGAAGTCCTCAATGCACTCATTGATTAAGCCAGTGACCGATGTGGTGTACTCAATGCCATTGGAAGGATCCCAGAACATGTTTCAGTCTGTGATAGCAAAACAGTCCTGTAGTTTAGCATCTGCTTCATCTGACCATTCTGCTTGTAAGCAGGAATCAGGAGGATAGAGTTGTAGTCGGATTTACCAAATGAAGGGCGAGGGAGAGCTTTGTACGCGTCTCTGTGTGTGGAGTGCAGGTGATCTAGAATTTTTTTCCCCTCTGGTTGCACATTTAACATGTTGATAGAGATTTGGTAAAACTGATTTAAGTTTCCCTGCATTAATGTCTCCGGCCACTATGAGCGCCGCCTCTGGGTGGGTGGTTTCCTGTTTGCTTATTTCCTTATACAGCTGACGGAGTGCGGTCTTAGTGCCAGCATCTGTCTGTGGTGGTAAATAAACAGCCACAAAAAGTATAGCTGAGAACTCTCTAGGCAAGTAGTGTGGCCTGCAATTTATCACAACATACTCTTCTTCAGGCGAGCAAAATCTAGAGACTTCCTTAGATTTTGTGCACCAGCTGTTGTTTACAAATATGCACAGACCGCCCCTCCCACCCCCACCCCCCTCGTCTTACCGGAGTGTGCTCTTCTCTCTTGCCGGTGCAGCGTGTATCCCGCTAGCTGAATATCCATGTCGTCATTCAGCCACGATTCCATGAAACATAGGATATTACAGTTTTTGATGTCCCGTTGGTAGGATATTCGTGATCGTACCTCGTCTAGTTTATTGTCCAATGATTGCACGTTGGCGAGTAATATTGACGGTAACGGCAGCTTTCCTACTCGCCTTCTGCGGATCCGGACGAGGCATCCTGCTCTCCTTCCTCTGCGTCGCTTCCTTATGTGAATAATTGGTCTGCCCTGCGGGGTGTTTGGAGAATATCGTGTGAGTCCTGCTTGTTGTTGTTGAACAAATCTTCATCTAATCCGAGATGAATGATTGCTGTCCTGATATCCAGAAGCTGCCGTAAGATATGGTTGCAGAAACATTATGTGCAAAATAATGTACAAATATCGCGAAAAAAAACACATAATAGCACAATTGGTTAGGAGACCGTAAAACGGTGGCCATCTCATCGCCATATTGGAGGATGAAATGAGGGGTATATTCTTTACTGGTGTTCTGAAGTGGGAGTGGAGAAGGAATAGTAGTGGTTTGCGTCACTCACACAGGTGAAGGGAAACATTCAGAATTCATGTATCTTGGAATCTGCAAGGAGCCTGGCTGTGTGGATTGCTGATGCAGAGAGAGGGAGTGTTTTTCATATTGCTCGGAGCGCCAGGCAGTGCCGGCTTCACGAAAAGCGGGGAGCGGCGTTGAGTCATGGCGAATGAGTCATGGCGACTTAAATCATTTAAACTGCCCCCTCACAAAGATATACACACGCACACATGCGTGCACACACACACAGTGGTAAACATACTTCCCCCTCATAAAGATACACTCACACAATCTCATAGAAACTGGCAAATAAATACACACGCCCCTCAGAAGACTACACGTAGCCAATCACATAGCAATGGTAACTACATCGCCCCCTCATGCAGATGTACACAATCACGCAAACATCAAAAACACATCTGGATTTAATCACACCACTGCCACCTTTGTTGACTGCCTACTGCATAGATCTAGGCCTACATCTGATTCTGAATACTGCCAGGTAGCTGCCTGTCAAGGGAGTCTTCCTGCTTATCCAACAGTAACCTAAAGCATTCTGCCCACAGCTGAGAAAAGCTACTGTCTTCATATGATTCTGCATAAATTATACTATGTGTGTTTGATTGAATTGTGGCCCAAGTAGAAGAGAATGTTCCTTCTCACATAGATGCACACTCACACATCACACACACAGAGATAGGCCTAGCTTACAAAACTTAACCAACGTTTCAACCTAACAAACGTGTAAATATAGCCACACACACTTAAACACAACGATACACATTCAAACCTTCTAGACCGTAACGCAGATGTGAATAACACTCCTCTCTCATTCTGTCTCATGCAAATGCACACTCAAACACCAATACACCCCCTCCAACACACAAGCACACACGCACGCACACACACACACACACACACACACACACACACACACACACACACACACACCAGCCTAGATACTATATAATGTGTGTGTGTTTGTGAGACTGTCTGATGCAGGGGTCATCCTAACTGAACACAAAGATACGATCAAAACATCCCCTCTAATCATACAGCAGGCGGGGTGACTGACTGTGCCCTCTAGTAACCCTGGACAACCACACAGAGAAGCATAATCCCTGTGACAGCCAGACAGTAGTATAGTATGTAGTTCTGGAGGACAGACAGGGACAGCCTTCTCACACATCCTGACCTCATTCCAGTGTTGTGTGTCAGAGAGGAGCGAGACACAGACTCACATAGACATTAGTAATAGAGAAGGGCTGCACTCTCCACACACACAAACACACAAACACACACACACACACACACACACACACACACACACACACACATGGTTGATAGGAATGTTCCATTATACATTTTGCATGGGAAACATTTCTGCAACTCTTTCGTCTAAGCCATGTTTTTTTTGTAGCGAGAGACCTGAGAGAGACCTGAGAGAGACCGAGAGAGACCTGAGAGAGACCAAGAGAGACCGAGAGAGGCCTGAGAGAGACTGAGAGAGGCCTGAGAGAGACTGAGAGAGGCCTGAGAGAGACTGAGAGAGGCCTGAGAGAGGCCTGAGAGAGGCCTGAGAGAGACCTGAGAGAGACCTGAGAGAGACCTGAGAGAGCCCGATAGAGCCCGAGGGAGACCTGAGAGACCGAGAGAGACCGATAGAGACCTGAGAGAGACCGATAGACACCTGAGAGAGACCGATAAAGACAGATAGAGACCTGAGAGAGACCTGAGAGAGACCGAGAGAGACCGAGAGAGACAGACAGAGAGAGACCTGAGAGAGACCGAGAGAGACCGAGAGAGACCTGAGAGAGACCGAGAGAGACCTGAGAAAGACCTGAGAGAGACCCGAGAGAGACCGAGAGACCCGAGAGAGACCTGAGACCTGAGACCTGAGAGCGACCTGAGAGAGACCGATAGAGACCTGAGAGAGACCGATAAAGACAGATAGAGACCTGAGAGAGACCGAGAGAGACCGAGAGAGACCGAGAGAGACCGAGAGAGACCTGAGAGAGACTGAGAGAGAGAGAGACTGAGAGAGACCGAGAGAGACCCGAGAGAGACCCGAGAGACCGAGAGAGACCGAGAGACCGAGAGAGACCCGAGAGAGACCGAGAGAGACCCGAGAGAGACCTGAGAGAGACCGAGAGAGACCCGAGAGACCGAGAGAGACCCGAGAGAGACCCGAGAGCGACCGAGAGAGACCTGAGAGCGACCGAGAGAGACCTGAGAGAGACCCGAGAGAGACCTGAGAGAGACCTTAGAGAGACCTGAGAGAGACCTTAGAGAGACAGAGAACAAGGGAAGGAACACTGTAGGATTACATATTTAACTCCACTAATCTCTGTGACGGACACACCTGAAAAACATGGTGTGTTTTCTAGGTGACGGTGTCCATGGTGTCCCTGGCACATCACATATGAAGATAGCACATGAATACATCACATGAATACTGAAAGGCCTTTATTGAACACTGAATTCCATACCCTGATCTGGTTTTAATAAGAATGACGTACAGGGTCTGCTGGACAACACACCTATGGTGTCCCTCCCTTGTTTTCTGTCTGTCTTGCTGTCTCTCTGTCCGTCCGTCCACCCCCCTCCCCCACATCTGTCCCAGAGTCTGGGATAGGCTGTTTTTCTCGCACAGAATGACCAGCTGACCAGCTGACCAATAGAATAGTAGAATAACTTTTCTACTATGGGAGATAGTAGATTGACATTGGTTACTGATTTTGCTGTTCGTTACTCGTCTTGTTGGCTGAGGAAAAGTAAATGTGGACAGTTATTCTAACATGTTCAGAGTGAACATCAGATTTCGGTAAGAAGGACCGCACATCACTGCATCCTCGACTTACACGTTCTGTTCAGATGAATGACCATAATGTAAACGTGATTTCTGTCATTCTGAGCACCATGGTGGAGACCCTAATCACATTACACACCCAATGCATGTGGCTCCGATAAATCTCCGGTAAATTAAAATGCTGACAGTCAAATCCAGCACCACATTTTCCTTACCAAAACCCTGGTAAGTGTGTGTGTGTGTGTGTGTGTGTGTGTGTGTGTGTGTGTGTGTGTGTGTGTGTGTGTGGTCCTATGTTAAGTGATTTAGTGATACATTGAGGACATGAAAAGGTTGCAGTGGGGTCAGAGCCATATTCAGAGGTATAGATGACACAATGTAGATAGATGTATTCAATAGTCCAGTACAGGCATGAATCAGCCTGTTCATGTATTAAACCTATGTCTCTCTCTCACACGCACACACACACACCAGCGTGCACACACACACACACACACACACACACACACACACACACACACCCACACACACACACACACACACACACACACACACACACACACACACACACACACACACACACACACACACACACACACTCGTACACCCGCCCACCCACACACAGAAGGCTATGCGGCTATATATCTAGATAAAGTCTACATGTAAATGCATGGAAGGGTCGTCTTATGAGTGTGTTGTTCAATATTCATGGTGGTGGAGATGGAGAGGGACACACAGAGCCCCCATGTCTAACAGACACACACACACACACACACACACACACACACACACACACACACACACACACACTCACTCGTACACCCGCCCACCCACACACAGAGGGCTATGCGGCTATATATCTAGATAAAGTCTACATGTAAATGCATGGAAGGGTCGTCTTATGAGTGTGTTGTTCAATATTCATGGTGGTGGAGATGGAGAGGGACACACAGAGCGCCCCCCATGTCTAACAGACACACGCACGCACACACACACACACACGCACACTACAGTATCCCATTTTCAATATAACCCTTCTCCTTAGTGCATGTTTACGCATCACAATGCTCTTCCCCTCCATAATTTGGTTTTGGAGGCTCAGGCATTTCGGCAGCAGGTAGCTAGTAGGATTAAAGGAAGATGAAACCCTATGCGACGTGGTGAGTTGAGGGACATTCCAATCTCCTTGTGTCCAGACAGGGATGAGCAGAGGTGTGCGTGCGGGGCTCAGGGTAAAGAGGGGATTGGGTGTTAGTTCTAGCCCTCTGAACAGCCTCACCAACTGCCAATGCGCGAGCCAGAGTACCACATCCGTCTGGACCCTCCTTTTCTATCCTTCCCAACCCCCTCTTTTTTGTTGTTGTTGAGGTGGGCCCACATCCTCCAGTCCGTTGCATGTATGCATGTGTTAGCTCTCTGCCTTGAAGTGCGAACGAGTGACCTTCAGATACCCTCCGGTAACCATGGCAGCGCACGAATAGCCGTGCAAATTAGCATTTGCGTTCGCTAGCGCGCCGTCTTCAACAAAGCCCATCGATTTTGTCTCTGGGATTTATTCAGAAGAGCCTGCATTAGTGAGCCTTCTCTTCACTTAACTAAGATGGGTTTTTTAAATGAATTCATTTGCAAAGAGATTGGGAGGGAGGATCGGTTGATGAGAGAGAGAGAGAGGCAAACAGAAAGAACTAGAGAAAGTAAGAAAGACAGAAAGACAGAAAGATTGAGAGAAGGGGACCTGTCCTCCTAGTTCTATCTCTGTCTTGTTGTTTCAGGAGAACTTGAAGGGGCTTGAATAGAATAAGCTGTTTTGGTCTATTGGCTGGTATTGTGGAGGGACCCATTTAACCCTTTAGAGGGTGTTGAAGCATAAAGCATAGAGAAGGGTGATGACGGGTTCCAGTAGGGTGATGAAGGGCTCCGGAAGGGTGATAACGGGGTCCAGAAGGGTGATGACGGGGTCCAGAAGGGTGATGAAGGCCTCCGGAAGGGTGATGACGGGCTCCAGAAGGGTGATGACGGGGTCCAGAAGGGTGATGACGGGGTCCAGAAGGGTGATGACGGGGTCCAGAAGGGTGATGAAGGGCTCCAGAAGGGTGATGAAGGGCTCCAGAAGGGTGATGACGGGGTCCAGAAGGGTGATGACGGGGTCCAGAAGGGTGATGACGGAGTCCAGAAGGGTGATGACGGAGTCCAGAAGGGTGATGACGGAGTCCAGAAGGGTGATGACGGGGTCCAGAAGGGTGATGACGGGTCCAGAAGGGTGATGACGGGGTCCAGAAGGGTGATGAAGGGGTCCAGAAGGGTGATGAAGGGCTCCAGAAGGGTGATGACGGGGTCCAGAAGGGTGATGAAGGGGTCCAGAAGGGTGATGACGGGGTCCAGAAGGGTGATGAAGGGGTCCAGAAGGGTGATGACGGGGTCCAGAAGGGTGATGACGGGGTCCAGAAGGGTGATGACGGGGTCCAGAAGGGTGATGACGGGGTCCAGAAGGGTGATGACGGGGTCCAGAAAGGTGATGAAGGGCTCCAGAAGGGTGATGAAGGGCTCCAGAAGGGTGATGACGGGGTCCAGAAGGGTGATGACGGGGTCCAGAAGGGTGATGACGGGGTCCAGAAGGGTGATGACGGGGTCCAGAAGGGTGATGACGGGGTCCAGAAGGGTGATGAAGGGCTCCAGAAGGGTGATGACGGGGTCCAGAAGGGTGATGAAGGGTCCAGAAGGGTGATGACGGGGTCCAGAAGGGTGATGACGGGGTCCAGAAGGGTGATGACGGGTCCAGAAGGGTGATGACGGGTCCAGAAGGGTGATGACGGGGTCCAGAAGGGTGATGACGGGGTCCAGAAGGGTGATGAAGGGGTCCAGAAGGGTGATGACGGGGTCCAGAAGGGTGATGAAGGGCTCCAGAAGGGTGATGACGGGGTCCAGAAGGGTGATGACGGGGTCCAGAAGGGTGATGAGGGGTCCAGAAGGGTGATGACGGGGTCCAGAAGGGTGATGACGGGGTCCAGAAGGGTGATGACGGGGTCCAGAAGGGTGATGACGGGCTCCAGAAGGGTGATGACGGGGTCCAGAAGGGTGATGAAGGGTCCAGAAGGATGATAAGGGTCCAGAAAGGATGATGACGGGGTCCAGAAGGGTGATGACGGGGTCCAGAAGGGTGATGACGGGGTCCAGAAGGGTGATGACGGAGTCCAGAAGGGTGATGACGGGTCCAGAAGGGTGATGACGGGGTCCAGAAGGGTGATGACGGGGTCCAGAAGGGTGATGACGGGGTCCAGAAGGGTGATGACGGGGTCCAGAAGGGTGATGACGGGGTCCAGAAGGGTGATGACGGGGTCCAGAAGGGTGATGAAGGGCTCCAGAAGGATGATAACGGGGTCCAGAAAGGTGATGACGGGCTCTGGAAGGGTTTCTAACAAGGTTGGTTAAGAACCACTAGTGGGCCATAGATTCTTTCTCCTGGTTACTGTCTTACTAGTGCTCTTCCATGCCGTCCCTAGGAGGGGTGCGTCACCTCTTCCTGTCCGGTTTTGCGCCCCCTCGGGCTTGTGCGGTGGAGGAGATCTTTGTGGGCTATACTCAGCCTTGTCTCAGGATAATAAGTTGGTGGTCTGTTGACATCCCTCTAGTGGGTTGGGGGTTGTGCGGTTATATCCTGCCTGGTTAGCCCTGTCCGGGGTATTATTGTCCCCTGACCCACCCCTGTCTCAGTCTCCAGTATCTAATAGTCCATGTGGCAGGGGGCTAGGGTCAGTCTGTTATATCTAGTGTAATTATACTGGCTTATCAGGTGTCCTGTGTGAATGTAAGTATGCTCCCTCTAATTCTCTCTCTCTCCCTGCTGTTTTCGACTCTCTCTCTACCGCACCTGCTGTCTCAACCTCAGAACACTCGGCCAGAAGAGGTCTGACCACCCCTCAGAGCCTCTCTAGGTTTCTTCCTAGGTTCTGGCCTTTCTAGGGAGTTTTTCCTACCCACCATGCTTCTACATCTGCATGGCTTGCTGTTTGTGGTTTTAGGCTGGGTTTTTGTTTAGCACTTTGTGACATCGGCTGATGTAAACAGGGCTTTATAAATACATTTGGTTGATACTGAAGCTTGAAACTATATGGTGTTTATTAAATAGGTGTATTCCACACAACATAAAACAACACACACATTGACATCAGAGCTGAAACAGGATTGTATCTGACACACCACTACATAAGGAGAGAGAGAGAGAGAGAGAGAGAGAGAGAGAGAGAGAGAGAGAGAGAGAGAGAGAGAGAGAGAGAGAGAGAGAGAGAGAGAGAGAGAGAGAGAGAGAGAGAGAGAGAGAGAGAGAGAGAGAGAGAGAGAGAGAGAGAGAGAGAGAGAGAGAGAGAGAGA
This sequence comes from Oncorhynchus tshawytscha, assembly GCF_018296145.1. Lineage (NCBI taxonomy): Eukaryota > Metazoa > Chordata > Actinopteri > Salmoniformes > Salmonidae > Oncorhynchus > Oncorhynchus tshawytscha. The sequence goes on along the minus strand of NC_056443.1, from coordinate 1,222,111 downwards.
GAGAGAGAGAGAGAGAGAGAGAGAGAGAGAGATCTTCTCCCCTAGACTACCCACTGCCTGGCCTCCCCTTTTAGACACATGACTGGGGGATTTTGCATAACCAATTACTAAATGAACCATCCACCCTCCCCTGTTGCCTCCATCCCTCCCTCCTTCCATCCTCCTCTCCCCCTGCTGCCTCCTTCCATCCTCCTCTCCCCCTGCTGCCTCCATCCCGCCCTCCTTCCATCCTCCTCTCCCCCTGCTGCCTCCATCCCTCCTTCCATCCTCCTCTCCCCCTGCTGCCTCCATCCCTCCCTCCTTCCATCCTCCTCTCCCCCTGCTGCCTCCATCCCTCCCTCCTTCCATCCTCCTCTCCCCCTGCTGCCTCCATCCCTCCTTCCATCCTCCTCTCCCCCTGCTGCCTCCATCCCTCCCTCCTTCCATCCTCCTCTCCCCCTGCTGCCTCCATCCCTCCCTCCTTCCATCCTCCTCTCCCCCTGCTGCCTCCATCCCTCCTTCCTTCCATCCTCCTCTCCCCCTGCTGCCTCCATCCCTCCCTCCTTCCATCCACTATCCCATCTGCTGCCTCCTTCCATCCCTTCCTCCTTCCATCCTCCTCTCCCCCTGCTGCCTCCATCCCTCCCTCCTTCCATCCTCCTCTCCCCCTGCTGCCTCCATCCATCCCTCCCTCCTTCCATCCTCCTCTCCCCCTGCTGCCTCCATCCCTCCCTCCTTCCATCCACTATCCCATCTGCTGCCTCCTTCCATCCCTTCCTCCTTCCATCCACTATCCCACCGGCTGCCTCATCCCTCCATCCCTCCTCTCCCTCTGCGTCTACTGCATAGGTGTCTTTCAGAGGAGGAGGATTATTGAATGTCAGCCTCTTTTCATGTGCAAGTCCCCATGCTGACGGAATATTGAGACATCCTGGCACTTTGCCCCCCCCCCCTTGTCAGCCTGTCAGTGTGTGGGTAAGATAAAAGAACCCTCCTACCACTCCATCATCACTTCTCACAGAGAGATCAACCTTTGGGGGAGGAGAGGTACTGCAAAAGTCCATCAGAGCGAAGGAGAGAGAGAAAGAGGTAGATGATGCCATTAGATCTTGGTTGGTGAGAGTGTGTGTACGTGAGAGAGCAGAGAGAGTACAGAGTGAGTGAGTGTGTGAGTAACAGACAGACAGACACACAGACAGATAGACACACACACACACACATACATGTAATCTAATGTGCAGTGAGCCAGTAGCTGTCAGTGGTGCTCTTCAGCCAGACATGCAGACAGTGCTCAGGGCCAGTCTGGTCCATAAGCATGAATAATACACATGAACTACCACAGCCTCTCTCACTGTTCTGCGCTTCAGGGTTAGAGAATAGCAGAGGGCTAATCACAGCAGAGCAGAGTCCATGTCCAAAACAACACTCTATACATTATACAGTATATACCACCCTCTGTACAGACATCAATGTAACATCAACCTGACTGACACAGGATATTATAGAGAAAAGTCCAAGAAACAGCCAAACATCTCTGAAGACTAGGAGATTTGCCACTTGCAGTATTCACATATTCCACCACTGTGTTGAAGACATTTTTCTAGTACACTTTGACTCATTGTAGATAAAGATGGAAAAATACCTATATGTTGCTGTGGGGTATTTGAGAGAGCAGCTTTGACAGCAATCTCATGCAATACAGGGTAAGTGTACGGCTGTCTGATTCCCGAAGCGGTGTGTGTGTGTGTGTGTTTATGTGTGAGAGAGAGAGGGAGCGTGCATGCACTGGTGAACACGCAGGTGTACATTTAGGAGTGCATGTGCGTGCGTGTGTTCGTATCTGTGTAGCAGACAGTAATTAAACCAATTATCAGAATGAAGCATAACACTGAACAGACCAACAAAATGGCTGCCATGATCACAAGATAATATCAGTCAGGAGGATTAATGATAAAGATAAAATACAACCAACAATATTATGCTTTAATATTTCCACGGTTTACCAAATCAACAAAACCACCTACTGTACATCTGGGCATTCCTCATTGGACCTCATAACACTGGACTTTAGAATAGGGTTTTCAATGACAGTAGAAGTGTGGAGGATTTCTCTCTCTCTTTCAGTTCAATTCAAAGGGCTTCATTGGCAGGAGTAACATATGTTCACATTGCCAAAGCAAGTGAAATAATGTAGATAATAAACAAAAGTGAAATCAACAATCAGAAATGAACAGTAAACGTTACACTACAGAAAATATTATGGCTATGTAACAGTGGGCAAATAGTTCAAGTACAAAAGGGAAAATAAATAAACATAAATATGAGTTGTATTTACAATGGCGTTCATCTTAGCAGGCCGCCCTTTTCTTGTGGCAACAGGTTACACATCTTTCGGCTGTGATGGCACACTATGGTATTTCACTTAATAGATAATGGAGTTTACCAAAATTTGATTTGTTTTCACATTTTCTCTCTCTCTCTCTCTAATGTGCTTACGTAACGCGGTCCCCTGGCTAACATGCTGACCACACCGCACGCATCGCATGTGCAAGCGTTGCAAAATATATTTACACATGCATGTTATTCAATCATTGCACTACCACTGCTCGCGCTGCAAGTCCTTTCTCTCCCATCACCTCATTGGTTTTTAGGAGCATATACCCTCAAAACTCAAGATGGCGCCGGAGGGTAGGGATACTGTCTTACGGGCTCTTAACCAACAGTACGATTTTGTTTGTTTTTTCGAGTTGTTCGTAACTTGTTTTGAACATAATGTTGCTGCTACCGTCTCTTATGACCGAAAAGAGCTTCTGGACATCAGAACTGGGATTACTCACCTCAAATTGGAGTAGTTCTTCTTCAATGAGTCGGACGTGAGGGATATACTACAGACACCTGACCAGGCCCAGATCCCTGTGATTCGCTGGACAAAAAGGAAACATTTCGCGGAAAGTGATCAAGATGCCTTGTGAGGGTGAGGCAACGAGTGGGTAATCTGCCCTTGCCTTCTGTTCTGCTAGCTAACATTCAATCTAGAATCTGGAAAATAAATGGGACGAACTGAAAGCACGTATATCCTACCAACAGGATATTAAAAACTGTAATATCTTATGTTTCGCCGAGTTGTGACTGAACGACGACGTTAAGAGCATACAACAGGTGGGTTATACACTATCGGCAGGACAGAACAGAGCCTTTGGTAAGACAAGAGAGGGGGCCTATGCATATTTGTAAACAATAGCTGGTGCATGATATCTAAGGAAGTTTAAAAGTAGAAAGTTTGCAGCCATCCACTTCCTTATGTATGAAACACAGGCTTGCAGCAAGGGCAATTTTGTGGCTTCACCATTTTTCATTGAAATGTACAACTGTGTGTCATCCGCATAGCAGTGAAAGTTAACATTATGTTTTCGAATGGCATCCTCAAGAGGTAAAATATATAGTGAAAACAATAGTGGTCCTATAACGGAACACTGAAATTCACAGTTGATTTGTCAGAGGACAAACCATTCACAGAGACAAACTGATATCTTTCCGACAGATAAGATCTAAACCAGGCCAGAACTTGTCCGTGTAGACCAATTTGGGTTTCCAATCTCTCCAACAGAATGTGGTGATCGATGGTATCAAAAGCAGCACTAAGGTGAAACTGGATGGTGCGCAATTCAAATAAATAATCATAAAAATTATGGATATTAAACATTTAGGTACATACAAGTGTCTTATATCGCCCCACATCAAAATATTTTTCCACCGGCACAGGTTTCATAAATTCCCAAATAGCGATTCAATATTTACTTACTTTTTCAAGATCTTCCTCTGCTTTTTCATCCAAAGGGTCCCAGCTATAACTTGTAGTGTTGTTTTGTTAGATAAAATCCTTATTTATATCCCAAAAAGTTGGCGCCATCGATTTGAGTAATCCACTCCTTCAACATGGGTAGAAATTAATCAAAAAATCTACTCCTAAACTGTTTCAACAAGTCAAAATATGTTTCTATGTGCTCCTCAGATACCCTAAAATGTAATCAAACTCTAATATTTCTTACGGAAAGAAGTATGTTCAATAAGAAACCGATTTTAGCATGTGCGTCTTCATCGCACGCGCATACACAAAAGACTGTGTCCCTGTACTAAAACTGATATTTCTCATTCGTTTTGGAAGTTACAAGCCTGAAACCTTGAACATAGACTACTGACATCCTGTGGAAGCCATAGGAATTGCATCCTGGGATCTAGAGTTCAGTATGCCCCTATACTTTCCATTGTAAGAGCATGGGCTCTCAAAAAAAAAGATTCTGGTTGGTTTTTATTTGGATTTTCTCCTACCATATCGATTGTGTTATATTCTCCTACATTATTTTAACATTTCTACAAACTTCAAAGTGTTTTATTTCCAATGGTACCAATTATATGCATATCCTGGCTTCAGGGCCTGAGCAACAGGCAGTTTACTTTGGGCATGTCATTCAGGCAGAAATTGAGAAAAAAAGGGGCCTAGCACGAATTAATTGTTGAGTGGAGGACTTTAATTGAGTGGAGGACCTTGTGGATTTCAGGTAAAATACCAACCCAATGTTTATATCCCAGGACAAATTAGCTATCAACAGCAAGCTAGCTAGCTAAATTGCCATAAATGTTAACTTTTCAACCTGTCCCCAAATTAATATAATTGGTTCAGTTTGTTTTGATATTTCAACCTGCATGTCCTCATCGCGTCTAGTGTGGGTGGACAAAAATCAACGAGCGCGCGATGGTCGAACGCACGAGCGCGAGCGGTCTGCATGTCAGGCAAACACTAGGGCTATAACGTAAGGGGGGAACATTACAGGAGGGGGCCGGGAGAGAGGGACCCTATAGATAGACGCACTGCAGAAACAGAGCAGTATGACTTGGGCCTTGATGCTAAGTGTCAGTCCTGTTATTCACATTAACAGCTGTGGCCGCAGCCACACCAGCTCACCGAGACTCAGACAGAGTAATTACAGTGGCACTGAATAATGAAAGGGAAAGTGTTTAAATCAACCGTGGAGGTCGTGGTGATAGTAGACTCTGTCAGGTGTACGTGTGGAACAGTGGAGGCAGCTGAGTGGAGGACGGCTCATAATAATGGCTGGAACGGAGCGAATGGAATGGCATGAAACACATAGAAACTATGTATTTGACACCATTTCCATTCATTCCTCTCTAACCATTACCACGAGCCCGTCCTCCCCAATGAAGGTGCCACCAGCCTCCTGTGGTGTGTAGAGAAGACACAGGTACATGGATACAGAAGAACTGTTAGTTTGATGGGTTTCTGATGGTAGGCGTATACACACAAAAGCTTGCTTGTGCACATACACACACATACTCACATGTAGAAACACACAGCAAGCTAAGATCGTCTTGCCATCCCAACGCTCCATCCCACACATCAGTCATTAAAGACTCAAGGTCTCAGCGTCTGAAGTGGCTCCTCTGTTCCACCAGGAGAAACTGCATCGCTCTAAATTCATTATATGCTTGGCTCTAGGTTTATGCTTGGCTCTAGGTGTGTGTGTGTGTGTGTGTGTGTGTGTGTGTGTGTGTGTGTGTGTGTGTGTGTGTGTGTACAGCACAGTACAGTTGGACTGCCATGTGGGAGGAAGGCGGGTGAGAGAATACTGACGGTTCATATTTGACATAATAGTAATCATATACAAGTACATGTACATGTCATCTCCCCCTCTCTGTACCATAGCACTCTGCCAACACTCCCATATAGCACAATGTTTGAACATGTAGGCAGTACCTGAACAGGAAAAGTCAGCACGTATGTGAAAGCAGGGATTACAGTTAAGACTGAAAAAACTAAAGCAGAACACGAGCAGAACATAGAATGTGAAACTATCGAATTCAGACCAAATTCCGACTCAGCACTGATGAAACACAGACAGTCTGAATTCAATCATGTACTGTGACTGTGGATGTTAACAGGAAATGAGGTCAGTTTTGACAATCTGTCTGACAGGAGCTCAGCAAACAAAGAACCAGTGGGATGGCTGTAGCCTACATGTGCAGTCTGCTCTTTGTTCAAAACAAAACCAGCTGACGGATTACAAACTCCTTTCAAATAGAATTCAAATGCCAAACCATATAATGTTTAGAAAATAAAATTCATAACTCGATCTTCACATTGGCTGCAGTTGATGAAATGTGATGAAAAGAGTAACAAATCGTAGTACTGCTGAACGGCTCATAATAATGTCTGAAACGGAGTGGATGGAATGTCACCAAACACATGGGAACCATGGGAACCATGTGTTTTATGTATTTGATACCATTCCACACTCTAGACATTAAATCGAGCATGTCCTCCCCAATTAAGGTGCCACCAACCTCCTGTGATTGAAGACAACCCCTTCGTCTGTAGACACCTTCACAATGTGCACTATATGTTCAAAAAGCCCATGTTTTGCCGTGTAGACCTATCCTATGTGGTAGCCTGTTCCTGTGGGTTTTAACTGTGGACATGTCTTCATTCCTCACCCAAGGGTAAGATGGAGGGGGACTAGATTTATGTAGAGATTCCCCCAGTTTCCTCCGTGTATCTACACATAATGGGACCAGCCATCCTTTTACCGTGACCAGAGGAGAATGAACTGGAGAGAGGAAGGCTGAATGTGTGGCCATCTCTCTTTCACACACATGTACACATATGTACACACACACACCATGCAATCCATCTACGTCGTGTGTGTGTGTGTGTGTGTGTGTGTGTGTGCCTCTTCCTCTTCCCATGCTGGTGTGACATCTGCTGCACAGGAAGTCCTGGGCAGGACAGTAACTGAGCCAGGCTGGGCAGTGCCCATCTCAGAGACATATGCCCACTCTCAGGACATACACTGCCTGGCACACACTCCAATGCCCTGGCAGGACATAGCAGAATGCTTCATTACCTCACACAGTGACCTGATAACACCTCAACCGTAAGTGTGTGTGTAGGACAGAGCGGGGGAGAGAGACAGAGAGAGACGGAGAGAGGGAGACGGAGAGAGGAATACGGAGAGAGAGAGAGAGAGAGGGAGGAATACAGAAGGTGAGAGGTGTGTGTGTGTGTGTGTGTGTGTATCACCTCATCTCATAGGGGAGCGAGAGGAACGAGAGCCAGCGGAGGTAACGGTCCGTGCTCTGCCAAACGATCCTCCATATTTTGTCCTGGACCAGTCTGCCCACTGGCCATATGGGCCCAACACGTCAGATACAATAAAGATATAATAAACCAGTAACACACTCTCACACGCTTGGACTTGACACAATACAACACACCCCATTAGACCAAATGACACACACTCAAACAAAACACACATACACACATGCCTGACACAATACACCAAACCTCCCAACATTAAACCAAGTGACACGTAGTTTCTCCATAACACCATGTAAACAGGAATGTACACATAAACACACACACACAACAAAGGGGTATACTACATATGTTGCTAGATGTACCCAGGCTTTTCTGAAATTAGTGCCGTCTTTCTTTTATCATGTATCATTAATGACGCTTTTACCCATAATAATAATTGTATTATGTCACAGAAAACGTTCAGATGCATCCTGTCATTACTAAATATGTAATGTGATAGGTACTATTTCAGTATGACAATTTTTTTTGACAAAAAAACATTTGATTAATAAATTATTTAATCAGTCGTCTTCCTCAAATTAAGGGGATGATGACACAATCTTTGCAAGAGGGAGGGAATCTGATTTCATTGGCCCTTAACTCACAGCTCAGACACTTCATTCAGGATAAATGGAGTTAGCTCTGAGTTAGCCTGCCCAGGAGCAGGTTAGTTCTGAAGGATTTGTTGCCATAGAAATGTACCTGGCTAAAAGGTGAGCCACTTTCGCGGTACCTGTTATCCCAGGTTGAACTCAGAGTTGACCTCAAATTGACCTCGCTAACTTCTCAAACCCGATATGTAGCATACAAGACACAATGACCTGATCACAATGTTAATGCTTTCCAAATTCCATATTACAACAACTTCTGTTTATCTTTGCCAGGTAACATTCTATTGTCCTGTTCCAGGTAACATTATATTGTCGTGTTCCAGGTAACATTCTATTGTCCTGTCCCAGGTAATGTTCTACTCGTGTTCCAGGTAACATTCTATTGTCCTGTTCCAGATAACGTTCTATTGTCCTGTTCCAGGTAACATTCTATTGCCCTGTTCCAGGTAACATTCTATTGTCCTGTTCCAGGTAACATTCTATTGTCCTGTTCCAGGTAACATTCTATTGTCCTGTTCCAGGTAACATTCTATTGTCCTGTTCCAGGTAACATTCTATTGTCCTGTGCCCAGGTAACATTCTATTGTCCTGTTCCAGGTAACATTCTATTTTCCTGTCCCAGGTAACATTCTATTGTCCTGTTCCAGGTAACATTCTATTGTCCTGTTCCAGGTAACATTCTATTGTCCTGTTCCAGGTAACATTCTATTGTCCTGTTCCAGGTAACATTCTATTGTCCTGTTCCAGGTAACATTCTATTGTCCTGTTCCAGGTAACATTCTATTGTCCTGTTCCAGGTAACATTCTATTTTCCTGTCCCAGGTAACATTCTATTGTCCTGTTCCAGGTAACATTCTATTGTCCTGTTCCAGGTAACATTCTATTGTCCTGTTCCAGGTAACATTCTATTGTCCTGTTCCAGGTAACATTCTATTGTCCTGTTCCAGGTAACATTCTATTGTCCTGTTCCAGGTAACATTCTATTGTCCTGTTCCAGGTAACATTCTATTGTCCTGTTCCAGGTAACATTCTATTGTCCTGTCCCAGGTAACGTTCTACTCCTGTTCCAGGCAGGAGGAGTTGGCTGGGAGACCAGGCCTTTATTTCCTCAGTAGACAGACAAGAAGTTTTCCTCACCTCCACAGACCACTGAAGCAGCAACTTATTATGGTTGGGAGATGGCACCGAATACACACACACACACACACACACACACACACACACACACCACACAAACACACACACACACACACACACACACACACGTGTATTCACACACACACTCACACGTACACACACACAAACACATACACAAGACAGACAATCCGACAAACCAGATCACAAGGCTTGGAAGACAGACGGTGAGACTGAGAATATCATTCACCCGGAGCAAACAGACCCTGGTGAAGACAAAATGTCCGCTGTCTCCTCCATCGTTCTCCATCGTTCTCCCACGCTAATACTCTAGCACGCTAACAGATTGAGCACTACTCACTAGAAGTGGGTCAGCTCTCCTCAGGGCTAAGGGAGAACAACACACAGATCAACACAATGCTCATCATAACTATGCTAATAGAACGTGCTACTGTCTGGAGGAGTGTGCTGTAGTTGGGCTAGAGAGAAGAAGCAAAGCATGCACATTGCCCTGGGAGGGAATGGGGGAATTAGGGACTCAGCGACATGTGACAATCGGTGTGTGTGTGTGGAGAGTAAATATTTGACTGTCAAGGCCACTGTCCTCTGGCTGTGCCTGATGTCATGACACACACACATTTCTCTACACATCCATCTCCAGACAACTAGCCATCAGCTAACAGCTCAAGACAAACACACAGGGAAACAATCCTCTACATAGGTAGCCATTGGCTTCCAATGTTTCCAGTGATGTAAAGTACTTAAGTAAAAATACTTTAAAGTACTTAAGTTGTTTTTGGGGGTATCTGTGCTTTACTTTACTATTTATATTTTAGACAACGTTTACTTTTATTTCACTATATTCCTCATTAGAATCATGTACTTTTTACTCTATACATTTCCCCTGACACCCAAAAGTACTTGTTACATTTTGAATGCTTAGCAGGACATGAAAATAGTCCAATCTCTGCACTTATCAAGAGAACATCCCTGGTCATCCTCTGCCTCTGATCTGGCAGACTCACTAAACAGAGAACATCCCTGGTCATCCTTACTGCCTCTGATCTGGCAGACTCGCTAAACACACATACTTCATTTGTAAATGATGCCTGAGTGTTGGAGTGTGTCCCTGGCTATAAATAAAAACAACAAGAAAGTGTTGGTTTGCTTAATATAAGGAATTTAAAATGATTTATACATTTATTTTTGATTTAAGTATATTTTTGCAATTACATTTAACTTTGACACTTAGATATATTTAAAACCAAATACTTTTAGACTTTTACTCAAGTAGTATTTTACTGGGTGACTTTCACTTTTACTTGAGTCATTTTCTATTAAGGTATCTTTAATTTTACCAAAGTATGACAAACGGGTACTTTTTCCACCACTGAATGTTTCAAGTTTTAATGTCACGTGCAGGGAACAGGGAAAGTACAGGGAAATGTCTTTCTTGCAGCTCTAACCCCAACAATGAGGTAATCAATAACAATGTAATACTAAAAATAACAAGGTAGAACAAAAACATGAGAAAACGTCAACAAAAAGAACAATGTGTCTATGTGTGTGAGCCTGTTCATATGACTGACTGAATATCTTCTGAATAGCCCCCCTCTCTTCCTCCAGGGATCACCCACCTTAAAGAAACACGAGAGGTGAAAAACACTAGGCCTATTTCATGTTGAACTGCTCCGGTGAATTCTGCTCAAACACAAACACACACACTAGCCCCCCTATTGCATAATAAGTACTTTACACCTATCGCCTACATCAGTGTGATACACTACCCCACTTTGTTCTGCGCACTGAGCAGATGAACATACTGTGTGTCCTTTGGGTACCTTCAGAGGGCTGAGGTGTACACATAGCTGCCTGTCTGCCTTTGCCCCCCGGTCATAGTTGCGCCCAAGTGGCACAGCGGTCTAAGGCACCACAGTCCCTGGTTTGAATCCAGGCTGTATCACATCCAGCCATGATTGGGGGTCCAATAGGGCAGCGCACAATTAGCACAGCGTTGTCCGGGTTTGACCGGGGTAGGCCGTCATTGTAAATAAGAATTTGTTCTTAACTGACTTGCCTAGTTAAATAAAGGTTCAATTGAAAATATATATATTAAAAAATGTGTCATCACAACACAGCTTCACACAAAGCCCATGAGAACATGTTAAAACAACTACAACCTCAGTGGGCCAACACAGTCCTGAATGGTGCAGATGACCCCGGGTTCAAGCCCTGGTCAGATATAATCATGAAGAGTGCAGGCAGTCCAGTGTGTCCAGTGGGGATAGGGATTACACTATAAAGGCAGTGGCATGCAAAAGACTGTACTACACAACCTTCTTGCAACGGCTGTCGTGGGTTGAAGAAGATGAGGACCAAGGTGCAGTGTGGTACGTGTTCATCTTTTATTATGAATTGAACACTGAATGGAAAAACAACAAAAGAGAATGAACGAAACTGAAACAGTTTTGTCAGAACACAAAATCAGAAAACAACTACCCACAAACACAGGTGGGAACAGGCTACCTAAGTATGGTTCTCAATCAGAGACAACGATTGACAGCTGCCTCTGATTGGGAACCATACCAGGCCAAACACATAGAAATACAACACACAGAACAAAACATAGAATGAAAAACATAGAATGCCCACCCCAACTCACGCCCTGACCAAACCAAAATAGAGACATAAAAAAGGAACTAAGGTCAGGAAGTGACACTTCTCTAATACCATTATACAAGATAACCTCAATGTCTGATCAAATATCTTTAAAACCTGTACTGTAATATAGCCAGTGTGCATGTATGTTTAATCCTCAAACCAGGAAGCACATCAAAGCCCTTTTGATCTATGAACTAGAAAAGCCTTTATCTTTAAAAATACTACACACAGTGTTCTGACCACACCAACACACAAATATGAACACATACACACACATATCAACATACATACACACATAAGAACACACATGAACACACATATGAACACAGACACATAAACATATGAACACATACACATATGAACATAGACAGACACACATAAAAGCATTATTCTATGTTTCTACTAAGATCTGGGAGGTCATCTTCCTAGTATTGATAATTATGGCTGGTCATACACAGAGGACATGCATTTCAGTGTTTCTGATTTTACACTATAATCTCTTTCAATACAATGGGTCAGACAGTACAAGACAATACGTCTTAATAAGAACAATGTGTCTCGCGGTCATCAATCGATCAAATCAAATGAAGCAGTCACACTGCAATCAATAAACTCCTATAAGGAAAGATGACAGTCTACAACATTAATCAGTCAGTTTGCTGCTATACGAATGGAGAATAGAAAAATGTTCAAGATCCAATATATTTTCGTTCCAATCAATACATTTATCCATGAGCTAATAATTGATAGTGAGGAAGATCATTTAATCAAGAGTATAAATGTGAACAAGACTAACTGCTGGACTGCTTTAGGTTGAATGAGCTGAGGCAAGAACCGTACAGCGGTTGTTTGTGCCAAAACATTTTGGACTGCGTCAGTCTGACACATGCATGCAGGCACGTACACACACATGGGGACACACACAGCTCAATCTGCCAGAGGCGCCAAGGGGGTAGGGGGTAAATGAACTAATTGTACAGTACAGCTCACAGAACAACAACATCAAAGACAGAAAGAGAAGACACAGGGGCGTTGGGGAAATAAATGGCTATTGAGAGAGGGGATTAGACTGGGTATTGAGAGAGGGGAGCAGACTGGGTATTGAGAGAGGGGATTGGAGTGGGTATTGAGAGAGGGGAGCAGACTGGGTATTGAGAGAGGGGATTAGAGTGGATATTGAGAGAGGGGATTAGAGTGGGTATTGAGAGAGGGGAGCAGACTGGGTATTGAGGGGAGAGACTGGGATTAGACTGGGTGGATATTGAGAGGGGATTAGAGTGGGTATTGGATATTGAGAGAGTGGAGCAGACTGGGTATTGAGAGAGGGGAGCAGACTGGGTATTGAGAGAGGGGATTAGTGGGTATTGAGAGAGGGGAGCAGACTGGGTATTGAGAGGGGATTAGAGTGGGTATTGAGAGAGGGGATTAGAGTGGGTATTGAGAGAGGGAGCAGGCTGGCTATTGAGAGAGGGGAGCAGACTGGGTATTGACTGGGTATTGAGGGGAGCAGACTGGGTATTGAGAGAGGGGAGCAGACTGGGTATTGAGAGAGGGGATTAGAGTGGGTATTGAGAGAGGGAGCAGGCTGGCTATTGAGAGAGGGGAGCAGACTGGGTATTGAGAGAGGGGAGCAGACTGGGTATTGAGAGAGGGGATTAGCAGACTGAGTATTGAGAGAGGGAGCAGACTGGGTATTGAGAGAGGGGATTAGAGTGGGTATTGAGAGAGGGGATTAGGCTGGGTATTGAGAGAGGGGAGCAGACTGGGTATTGAGAGAGGGGATTAGAGTGGGTATTGAGAGAGGGGAGCAGACTGGGTATTGAGAGAGGGGATTAGAGTGGATATTGAGAGAGTGGAGCAGACTGGGTATTGAGAGAGGGGAGCAGACTGGGTATTGAGAGAGTGGGGGAGCAGACTGGGTATTGAGAGAGGGAGCAGACTGGGTATTGAGACTGGGAGGGGATTAGTGGGTATTGAGAGAGACTGGGGAGCAGACTGGGTATTGAGATTAGAGGGGATTGAGAGAGCAGGGATTAGAGATTGGGTATTGAGAGAGTGGGGAGCAGGCTGGCTATTGAGAGAGGGGAGCAGACTGGGTATTGAGAGAGACTGGGTATTGAGAGAGGGAGCAGACTGGGTATTGAGAGAGGGGATTAGACTGGGTATTGAGAGAGGGGATTAGAGTGGATATTGAGAGAGGGGATTAGACTGGGTATTGAGAGAGGGGCAGACTGGGTATTGAGAGAGGGGAGCAGACTGGGTATTGAGAGAGGGGAGCAGACTGGGTATTGAGAGAGGGGATTAGACTGGGTATTGAGAGAGGGGATTAGACTGGGTATTGAGAGAGGGGAGCAGACTGGGTATTGAGAGAGGGGATTAGACTGGGTATTGAGAGAGGGGAGCAGACTGGGTATTGAGAGAGGGGATTAGAGTGGATATTGAGAGAGGGGATTAGACTGGGTATTGAGAGAGGGAGCAGACTGGGTATTGAGAGAGGGGAGCAGACTGGGTTTTGTAAAGAGAAGAACATTGAGAGAGATATTAATGAGAGAGTCAATAGAGATTGAGAGAGAAAGAGAGATCGAGAGAGAGAGTGTATTAAAAATATGGAAAGAAAGAGAGAGGGATGGAGAGAGTGCAGGAGTAGGGTTCAGAGCAGAGGCAACTAGACAATGAAGGGCTGTGGTGTCATCTGCTGAACGGGTCAGTTGTCGGTGTGTGTTTATTTGTGTGTGTGTGTTGGCTGCTCTTCAGTATCAGGTGTCTGAGAGGACAATGGTCCATCGTTGTATGGAAGGGAGATTGTATAGTTTTCCTGGAAGTGGGGACGGAGAGGGGGAGAAAAAAGGGAGTAAAGAAAAACAGAGCAGGTGGTATGACTCACTAGTATCAAATCAAAGAAACAAAGCAACAGTGGTCGAGAGAGAGAGAGAGAGAGAGAAAGAGACAGAGAGAGAGAGAGAGAGAGAAGAGAGAGAGAGAGAGAGAGAGAGAGAGAGAGAGAGAGAGAGAAGAGAGAGAGAGAGAGAGAGAGAGAGAGAGAGAGAGAGAGGGAGAAAGAGAGAGAGGGAGAGAGAGAGACAGAGAGAAAAGAGAGAGAGAGGGAGAGAGAGAGACAGAGAAAGAGAGAGAGAGAGAGAGAGAGAGGACATTGTCTGACAGACCTACCAACCTGCACATGTCCGTCATTTAATCTCCACGGTACGCATTGGCAATACATACATTGTTATGTCATGCCAATAAAGCTCATTTAATTTATTTGAAATTGATAGATAAGGAGAGAAAGAAAGAGAGAGAGAGAGAAAGTGAGAGAGAGAGAGAGAGACAGAGCGAGACAGAGAGCGAGAGAGCGAGAGAGAGAGAGAGAGAGAGAGAGAGAGAGAAAACAAAATTCAAACAAAAATCTAGACACCGTTGCCCTAAAGCACACAAAAAAAACATACACTGCTCAAAAAAATAAAGGGAACACTAAAATAACACATCCTAGATCTGAATTAATGAAATATTCTTATTATATACTTTTTTCTTTACATAGTTGAATGTGCTGACAACAAAATCACACAAAAATGATCAATGGAAATCAAACGTATCAACCCATGGAGGTCTGGATTTGGAGTCACACTCAAAATTAAAGTGGAAAACCACACTACAGGCTGATCCAACTTTGATGTCATGTCCTTAAAACAAGTCAGAATGAGGCTCAGTAGTGTGTATGGCTAGCCTCCACATGCATGTATGACCTCCCTACAACGCCTGGGCATGCTCCTGATGAGGTGGCGGATGGTCTCCTGAGGGATCTCCTCCCAGACCTGGACTAAAGCATCCGCCAACTCCTGGACAGTCTGTGGTGCAACGTGGCGTTGGTGGATGGAGCGAGACATGATGTCCCAGTTGTGCTCAGTTGGATTCAGGTCTGGGGAACGGGCGGGCCAGTCCATAGCATCAATGCATTCCTCTTGCAGGAACTGCTAACACACTCCAGCCACACGAGGTCTAGCATTGTCTTGCATTAAGAGGAACCCAGAACCCAATTGCCTATCATTTCCACCTGTTGTCTATTCCATTTGCACAACAGCATGTGAAATTTATTGTCAATCAGTGTTGCTTCCTAAGTGGACAGTTTGATTTGACAGAAGTGTGATTGACTTGGAGTTACATTGTGTTATTTAAGTGTTCCCTTTATTTTTTTGAGCAGTGTATATACAGTTGAAGTCGGAAGTTTACTTACACTTAGGTTGAAGTCATTAAAACTCGTTTTTCAACCACTCCATAAATTTCTTGTTAACAAACTATAGTTTTGGCAAGTCAGTTAGGACATCTACTTTGTGCATGGCACAAGTAATTTTTTCAACAATTGTATACAGACAGATTATTTCACTTATAATTCATTGTATCACAAATCCAGTGGGTCAGATATTTACATACACTAAGTTGACTGTGCCTTTAAACAGCTTGGAAAATTCCAGAAAATTATGTCATGACTTTAAAAGCTTCTGATAGGCTAATTGACATCATTTGAGTCAATTTGAGGTGTACCTGTGGATGTATTTCAAGGCTTACCTTCAAACTCAGTGCCTCTTACCTTGACATACACTCGCATTAACATCTGCTAACCATGTGTATGTGACAAATAAAATTTGATTCGATTTTGATTTGAAAATCAAAAGTGATCAGCCAAGACCTCAGAAAGAAAATGTAGACCTCCACACATCTGGTTCATCCTTGGGAGCAATTTCCAAACTCCTGAAGGTACCACGTTCATCTGTACAAACAATAGTACGCAGAGTATAAACACCATGGGACCACACAGCCTCCATACCTCCCAGAAAGAAGATGTGTTCTGTCTCCTAGAGATGAATGTACTTTGGTGCAAAAAGTGCAAATCAATCCCAGAACAACAGCAAAGGACCTTGTGAAGATGGTGGAGGAAACAGGTACAAAAGTATCTATATCCACAGTAAAAATGAGTCCTATATCGACATAACCTGAAAGGCCGCTCAGCAAGGAAGAAGACACTCCTTCAAAACTGCCTTAAAAAAGCCAGACTACAGTTTACAACTGCACATGGGGACAAAGATCGTACTTTTTGGAGAAATGTCCTCTGATCTGATGAAACAAAAATATAATTGTTTGGCCATAATGACCATCGTTATGTTTGGAGGAAAAACGGAGAGCCTTGCAAGCCAAAGAACACCATCCCAACCGTGAAGCACAGGCGTGGCAGCATCATGTTGTGGGGGTGCATTGTTGCAGGAGGGACTGGTGCACTTCACAAAATAGATGGCATCATGAGGCAGGGAAATTATGTGGATATATTGAAGCAACATCTCAAGACATCAGTCCGGAAGTTAAAGCTTGGTCGCAAATGGATCTTCCAAATGGACAATGACCCCAAGCATACTTCCAAAGTTGTGGCAAAATGGTTTAAGGACAATAAAGTCAAGGTATTGGAGTGGACATCACAAAACCCTGACCTCAATCCCATAGAAAATGTGTGGGCAGAACTGAAAAAGCGTGTGCGAGCAAGGATGCCTACAAACCTGACTCAGTTACACCAGCTCTGTCAGGCGGAATGGCCCAAAATTCACCCAACTTATTGTGGGAAGCTTGTGGAAGGCTACCCAAAACGTTTGACCCAAGTTAAACAATTTAAAGGCAATGCTACCAAATACTAATTGAGTGTCTGTAAACTTCTGACCCAATGGGAATGTGATGAAAGAAACAAAAGCTGAAATCAATCATTCTCTCTGCTATTATTCTGACATTTCCCATTCTTAAAATAAAGTGGTGATCCTAACTGACATAAGACGGAATTTTTACTCTGATTAAATGTAAGGAAGATAGCACAGTGATAGCACGAAAACTTCAACAAGCATTTCTCAACAGCTGGCCATGCCTTCCGCCTGGCTACTCCAACCTCAGCCAAGAGCTCCGCCCCCCCCGCAGCTACTCGCCCAAGCCTCTCCAGGTTCTCCTTTACCCAAATCCAGATAGCAGATGTTCTGAAAGAGCTGCAAAACCTGGACCCGTACAAATCAGCTGGGCTTGACAATCTGGACCCTCTATTTCTGAAACTATCCGCCGCCATTGTCGCAACCCCTATTACCAGCCTGTTCAACCTCTCTTTCATATCGTCTGAGATCCCCAAGGATTGAAAGCTGCCGCAGTCATCCCCCTCTTCAAAGGGGAGACACCCTGGACCCAAACTGTTACAGACCTATATCCATCCTGCCCTGCCTATCTAAGGTCTTCGAAAGCCAAGTCAACAAACAGGTCACTGACCATCTCGAATCCCACCGTACCTTCTCCGCTGTGCAATCGGGTTTCCGAGCCGGTCACGGGTGCACCTCAGCCACGCTCAAGGTACTAAACAATATCATAACCGCCATCGATAAAAGACAGTACTGTGCAGCTGTCTTCATCGACCTTGCCAAGGCGTTCGACTCTGTCAATCACCATATTCTTATCGGCAGACTCAGTAGCCTCGGTTTTTCGGATGACTGCCTTGCCTGGTTCACCAATTACTTTGCAGACAGAGTTCAGTGTGTCAAATCGGAGGGCATGCTGTCCGGTCCTCTGGCAGTCTCTATGGGGGTGCCACAGGGTTCAATCCTCGGGCCGACTCTTTTCTCTGTATATATCAACGATGTTGCTCTTGCTGCGGGCGATTCCCTGATCCACCTCTACGCAGACGACACCATTCTATATACTTCCGGCCCGTCCTTGGACACTGTGCTATCTAACCTCCAAACGAGCTTCAATGCCATACAACACTCCTTCCGTGGCCTCCAACTGCTCTTAAACACTAGTAAAACCAAATGCATGCTTTTCAACCGTTCGCTGCCTGCACCCGCACCCCTGACCAGCATCACCACCCTGGATGGTTCCGACCTTGAATATGTGGACATCTATAAGTACCTAGGTGTCTGGCTAGACTGTAAACTCTCCTTCCAGACTCATATCAAACATCTCCAATCGAAAATCAAATCAAGAATCGGCTTTCTATTCCGCAACAAAGCCTCCTTCACTCACGCCGCCAAACTTACCCTAGTAAAACTGACTATCCTACCGATCCTCGACTTTGGCGATGTCATCTACAAAATTGCTTCCAACACTCTACTCAGCAAACTGAATGCAGTTTATCACAGTGCCATCCGTTTTGTCACTAAAGCACCTTATACCACCCACCACTGCGACTTGTATGCTCTAGTCGGCTGGCCCTCGCTACATATTCGTCGCCAGACCCACTGGCTCCAGGTCATCCACAAGTCCATGCTAGGTAAAGCTCCGCCTTATCTCAGTTCACTGGTCACGATGGCAACACCCATCCCTAGCACGCGCTCCAGCAGGTGTATCTCACTGATCATCCCTAAAGCCAACACCTCATTTGGCCGCCTTTCGTTCCAGTTCTCTGCTGCCTGTGACTGGAACGAATTGCAAACATCGCTGAAGTTGGAGACTTTTATCTCCCTCACCAACTTCAAACATCTGCTGTCTGAGCAGTTAACCGATCGCTGCAGCTGTACATAGTCTATCGGTAAATAGCCCACCCATTTTTACCTACCTCATCCCCATACTGTTTTTATTTATTTACTTTTCTGCTCTTTTGCACACCAATATCTCTACCTGTACATGACCATCTGATCATTTATCACTCCAGTGTTATTAATCTGCAAAATTGTAATTATTCGCCTACCTCCTCATGCCTTTTGCACACAATGTATATAGACTCCCCTTTTTTTTCTACTGTGTTATTGACTTGTTAATTGTTTACTCCATGTGTAACTCTGTGTTGTCTGTTCACACTGCTATGCTTTATCTTGGCCAGGTCGCAGTTGCAAATGAGAACTTGTTCTCAACTAGCCTACCTGGTTAAATAAAGGTGAAATAAAAAAATAAATAAAAAAAGGAATTGTGAAAAATGTAGTTTAAATGTATTTGGCTAAGGCGTATGTAAACTTTCGACTTCAACTGTATCTCTTTCTAAACAACAGCGCCACAGGTAACTTCCACAAAGCTGTGAACGATCTGAGAGACAAGACAAGAAGGGCCTTCTATGCCATCAAAAGGAACATGAAATTCGACATAGCATTTAGGAGCGGGCTAAAAATACTTGAATCAGTTATAGAACCCAGACTCAGTGAGCATAGCCTTGCTATTGAGAAAGGCCGCCGAAGGTAGACCTGGCTCTCAAGAAAAGACAGGCTAAGTGCACACTGCCCACAAAATGAGGTGGAAACTGAGCTGCACGTCCTAACCTCCTGCTAAATGTATGACCAAATTAGAGACACATATTTCCCTCAGATTACACAGACACACAAAGAATTAGAAAACAAATCCAATTTTGATAAACTCTCATATCTATTGTGTGAAATACCAGTGTGCCATCACAGCAGGAAGATTCGTGTCCTGTTACCACAAGAAAAGTGCAACCAGTGAAGAACAAACACCATTGTAAATACAACCCATATTTATGTTTATTTATTTTCCCTTTTGTACTTCAACTATTTGCACATGATTACAACACTGTATATAAACATAATATGACATTTGAAATGTCTTTATTCTTTTGGAACTTTTGTGAGTGTAATGTTTACTATTCATTTTTAATGTTAATTTCACTTTTGTTTATTTTCTATTTCACTTGCTTAGTCAATGTAAACATATGTTTCCCATGCCAATAAAGCCCCTTAAATTGAAATTGAAATTGAGAGATTGTGTAGAGGCAGACAGACCAGAAGAGGCCCGACTTGGCCTAGCTCCAGATGCCCCTACATCCACCTTCATTCTCCCCACAAAATAGTCTCCACACTGGGAGGGAGAAACCACTGTACACCCTCCCTCCCCAATATTCCCCATCCACATCCACACAAACTCAGGGACTAACACGGAGCAACCAAACAGTTGCAGTATTGCCGGAGGTTGCGGAGAACAGAGAGGGTTTGGCCACTTGGTGCGTTGCGAGGCCGCTTGAGAGGGCTTCTGGGGGTTGTCATGGAGACAGGTTTTAAAAGAACATAACGCTTGTCTTTGGAATAAGAGATGAGCAGAGAGAGGAAGAGAGAGAGGAGAAGAGGAGAGAGAGGAGAAGAGAGAGGAGAAAGAGGAGAGAGGGAAAATGTTATATTAGTTCTGCAGAAAATGGCCGCAGGTTTGACTCTCATCCTTTCAATTCCACTCTTCTTTCTCCTCTCCTCTCCTTTGTTTACTTACACTGTGTTCTCCTCACAAAACCAACAGTGCCTCTAAGGTAAAAACAAACAAACCGAAAAACAACCTTACTGGTGAATACCCCAGGTGGAGTGGGTTGCTAATCCTAATCACTTATGGAAAAGAGAGAGAGAGTTAGCAAATAGGCTCTCAAATACTAAATGCGAAAATATGAATCACAGAGAGAAAACACAACATGGATTGCTGTAGGCCTACTTCAGAATCTCAATGCTAAATGCTAATAGCATTCATCAGAGAGAAGAACACTGAAATGGATTGCTGTTCTTCAGATTCTCACTGTTAAATGATAATCACTAATAGCACTTATGCTAATAGTGAAAAAGAACACAAACATGAATTGCTCATTCCCAATGCTAATAGCATTTATGCTAATAGCATTCAACATAGCGAGATAACACGTGAATGGATTGTCGTAGGCCTCTATCATATTCTCAATGCTAAGCATTTAGCATTTATCAAATAGCAAGATTTGCTTACACAAATAAATATGTAATTGCATCATAAAATGGCATCTTTTCAAGAAGAGCATATAACATCTCTCAGAGGAAGATAAAGCAATGTTCCCTGGACTCAAGGCCCTAAGTGATGGTGCAACCGCACCGCCTGCAGATGTGGCAATATTGGAAATCGTCACCTTGTCTCATGGGGACCAGTGACATCACCAAAGGACCTTTAATGACCCTTAACAACCCTTCACAGTTTCTGGGGAGAGAAGGTGAACGAGGTCTCCGGGAGAGGCAGGAGTGACCAGGTTCGATTGGAGATGATTGTGCAATAGGTGAGCAACATTTTGGCAACATCACAAAGGCTGTTGAGTGCTGGTAAGTGAGTTGTTGCCATGGTGTTCTATTTGGAGAAAGCCAGGGCTCTGATTGCTTCTGTGTGTGGGTAAAGGTTGTTTATCAGAGTATACGCTGTTACCGCTGGAGAAGGCATTGTTGATGGAGTGTGTGTGTACGTGTTCTCTTCAAACGTACAGGCAACCAGTAGGCTGTTTCAAATATACCTTTTATAATATTTCCTCTAATGTTATTAGTCTACTTCCTCTTTCTCTCTCTATTGTTGCTTCATTCCTTCTTTGCTATCAACAGTTAAATGAAATACATTTAGTCGTCCTTATCTTCATCATTCTAATGACATCGTTGAATAATATAGAACTAGAATTAGATGCAGAAGGCTTTCACTTCTCCTCACAATGATGTAATGGTTACGGGTCTGAGTAAATAACTGCTATAACCTACAGCCAATGCGCATTCGCTCTTATTTCAAACTACCTCTGAGTTCTATTGGCTGAGCATATTTAACATTCAGCAAAGAGCTTGCATCCCTCTTCCAATAGTCTATTGGTATAAGAAATGCAAAAAACACATTTCCAGCATATTCTAGTCTAGCTTTTCCTGCATGGGACTCCAAGAGCTAAGGAGCCTTTTTTAAAGAAACGAGTCCAGCTGAGCACAGTTGTGTGTGTTGCGTGGGTACTGAAGGTAAGTGCGTGTAACTTTTAATCAGGGCAAGTCCAAAACAAACACAGTCCAGTACAAATGCCCAAAATCCAATGGGAACAAACAGTTCACCCATAAGGCGTAGAACCACAACCCACCTTACTAAAATCACTACACGCGAAAATACACTGAGGAAAGCCTCCACTAACAACAAGGAAAAATAATCCCGCACAAACCTAAGTGGGGAAACAGGGTAAATATACACACAGAACTCAAAGCAAATGAAAACCAGGTGTGACAGAACCAAAGACATGTCACGCTCGTCGTAACGAGGACACCAAGGCGCAGAGTGATAGGCATACATGCTTCATTTAATGAAGGAAAAAACACTAAACAAACTAACAAAGAAACAAAACGACCGTGACACTATATAACAACGAGCGCTGACATGCAACTACACAGACAATAACCCACGAAATACCCAAGGAATATGGCTACCTAAATATGGTCCCCAATCAGAGACAACAATAAACAGCTGCCTCTGATTGGGAACCAATCTAGGCAACCATAGACATATAAACACCTAGATATACAACAACCCCTAGACAATTCAAAAACTACACAAACCACCCTTGTCACACCCTGAACTAACCAAAATAATAAAGAAAACAAAGATAACAAATGGAAAAGGAAACATGGATCGGTGATGGCATGTAGGCCGGCGACTCCAGCCGCCGAGCACCGCCCGAACAAGGAGAGGAGCCAAGTCGTGACAGTGTGTGTATTGCGCAAGAGACAGAGACTATAAATTATAAGCTTATTATGCATAACCCATTATGAATTACCTAAATATAAGGCTAATACTGCATTGAATGTATTACCTGAATGAGGTAGGGTAGAACATCTACAGTTGAAGTCGGAAGTTTACATACACCTTAGCCAAATACATTTAAACTTAGTTTATCACAATTCCTGGCATTTAATCCTAGTAAAAATTCCCTGTCTTAGGTCAGTTAGGATCACCACTTTATTTTAAGAATGGGAAATGTCAGAATAATAGTAGAGAGAATTATTTATTTAAGCTTTTATTTCTTTCACCACATTCCCAGTGGGTCAGAAGTTTACATACACTCAATTAGTATTTGGTAGCATTGCCTTTAAATTGTTTAACTTGGGTCAAATGTTTCGGGTAGCCTTCCACAAGCTTCCCACAATAAGTTCGGTGAATTTTGGGCCATTCCTCCTGACAGAGCTGGTGTAACTGAGTCAGGTTTGTAGGCCTCCTTGCTCGCACACACATTTTCAGTTCTGCCCACACATTTTCTATAGGATTGAGGTCAGGGCTTTGTGATGGCCACTCCAGTACCTTAACTTTGTTGTCCTTAAGCCATTTGACCACAACTTTGGAAGTATGCTTGGGGTCATTGTCCATTTGGAAGACCCATTTGTGACCAAGCGTTAACTTCCTGACTGATGTCTTGAGATGTTGCTTCAATATATCCACATAATTTCCCTGCCTCATGATGCCATCTATTTTGTGAAGTGCACCAGTCCTTCCTGCAGCAAAGCACCCCCACAACATAATGCTGCCACCCCCGTGCTTCATGGTTGGGATGGTGTTCTTTGGCTTGCAAGCCTCCCCCTTTTTCCTCCAAACATAACAATGGTCATTATGGCCAAACAGTTCTATTTTTGTTCCATCAGATCAGAGGACATTTCTCCAAAAAGTACGATCTTTGTCCCCATGTGCAGTTGCAAACCATAGTCTGGCTTTTTTTTATGGCGGTTTTAGAGCAGTGGCTTCTTCCTTAAGTTTAAGTTTACATTTATTGTTATTTTTACAGGGACAGTGCACATTAATCAACATTTCAGTAAAAGAGCAGGTTTTAGCCAACCGGCTCATTTTCAACCGCAGTCTCTGGGCAGGTTTTTAAAAACAATTAGAATACAGACAATCAATGAGCAGTGAGCACACGCAGAGCAACATAGGACAAGCAAGACACAGCATGCAGACAGAGAAACATAGGACAAGCAAGACACAGCATGCAGACAGAGTAACATAGGACAAGCAAGACACAGCATGCAGACAGAGAAATATAGGACAAGCAATACACAGCATGCAGACAGAGTAACATAGGACAAGCAAGACACAGCATGCAGACAGAGTAACATAGGACAAGCAAGACACAGCATGCAGACAGAGAAACATAGGACAAGCAAGACACAGCATGCAGACAGAGTAACATAGGACAAGCAAGACACAGCATGCAGACAGAGAAACATAGGACAAGCAAGACACAGCATGCAGACAGAGAAACATAGGACAAGCAAGACACAGCATGCAGACAGAGAAACATAGGACAAGCAAGACACAGCATGCAGACAGAGAAACATAGGACAAGCAAGACACAGCATGCAGACAGAGAAACATAGCACAAAAAGCAACAAGACAAAACCCATAAAAGCAACCGTGTTCACACACCTCACAAGCTACAGACAACAGACAACATGGAAAGCAGCAATACACAGCTAGGGATTATGTTCACAAATCTGATTGACCTTTAGCCATGTCTTCATGTTTTTTTGTGAAAGTGTGACAGGTGGTGCAGTTATGTGTGTCTGATGGCAGTGTATTCCAGACATGGGAAGCTCTCACAGAGAAAGCAGATTTACTAAAGATGCTTTTCCTTAAGGGAACTATACAGTCACCTCTCGTGACAGACCTTGTGGATCTGCTGCCATATGTTTGGGTTTTCTGTTTAACAAAAATACTGAGTGGAGGGGAGCCTGTCCATTTAGGATCTTGAATACAATACATGCGTCGGTATATTGCACAAGATTTTCCCAACTCAGGAGCTCATGCTTTCTGAGGATGTAACAGTGATTATGGCTATTGGGCTTCCTATCAAGCCCTTTAAGAGCCTGTTTGCAGACAGACTGAATGGGTTTTAATGTTGTACAGCAAGCTTGGGCCCAACTAGTCAAGCAGTATGTTTAGTGGGGGAGTATCATAGATTTGAAGTACAGATTTGCTACCTCTGTCGTCAAACAATTTTGTATAAATCAGAAATTAGCTAGGTTGAATTTGGTTATTTGAATGACCTTTTTCACCTGCTTTTTAAAAGAGAAGTTGGAATCAAGTATGATGCCAAGGTACTTAAAATCAGATACCACCTGTAGCTTCTTCCCTGATACATAGACATCTGGCTCAGTAGCATCTGTTGCCCTCTTTGTGAAGAACATGCAGACAGTTTTTTTCACATTGAGATGCAAACATGAGTCACTTAACCAGTTAGCCACTTTGTAACTTGGACCATTACAGTAGTGAGTTCTTGTGCAGCTTGTTGTTTGCTCTTTGCATGCACATATATCACTGTATCATCTGCATACATTTGAACTTCAGACCCAGTACAGACAGAAGGCAGATCATTAATGTACAGGCTGAACAGGAGGGGCCCCAGTATTGACCCTTGGGGCACGCCCACATTATAGCTAAGTGTGGGCGACAGCTCATTGCTCACTCTGACACAGAGTTCTGCCTTTGAGGTATGATTTCATCCATCTCAAGGCATCGGGGGAAAAGTTGAACTTGGACAATTTTGTGATGAGATCCTCATGGTTAACAGTATCAAAAGCCTTCCTTAGGCCCAGAAACACAGTCCCAGCAACGCCCCCTTTGTCCATCTTGGACTTCACATTTTCCTGAAGAAAGAATTTGGTCGTTTCTGTGGAGTGTTTCGCTCTGAAGCGAAACTGCATGGAGTGTAATACACGCCACAGGTAGTATATTAATGGGCCTGTAGTTACTCACATCAGCAGGGTCACCCGAATTAAAGATGGCCATTAATATGGCCGACTTTCATACCCTTGGAAACACCCCGAGACCAATAGATGTGTTGGTGACCTTAGTAATGGGGCCAATGAGTGACTCTTTGAAGTTAAGAAAGGTAGAGTCCAGCCCAAACACATCTTTGCCTTTAGAGTTCTTTAGTGAGCTAATCACCTTGTTCACCTTTGACTCAGAAACCTCCCTTATGATGAAGACAGGTTGAGCGTCATTCACTAGCACTGAGCCCAAGAAACCAGGGGAGGGGTTCTGTGGCAGAACCCTGACAGAGTCAATAAAGTAGGAATAAAAGGCTATTGCTATTTTGGCTGCATCCTGTGTTAGATTGTAATTCACCATGATTTCTAGTCTTTTTGCAATGTTACTATGGTCTTTCCCTGTTAACTTTGTTAGATTCTCCCAGATCAATTTAGAATTTCCCTTTGCTTCAGCAATCATGTTAATAAAAAGGTTTGCCTTGGCCTGTCTGATTTCTAACACCACCTTATTTCCCAACATGGTACTGTGTGTGTGTGTGTGTGTGTGTGTGTGTGTGTGTGTGTGTGTGTGTGTGTGTGTGTGTGTGTGTGTGTGTGTGTGTGTGTGTGTGTGTGTGTGTGTGTGTGTGTGTGTGTGAGAGACATAGTGCAGACAATAAAAAATGGTAGGAAAAGTGCAGTTCATGGTAAATCAATAGTTCATCTGTACACAATTCAACACTATCAACTACAATGTGAGCTGTAGGCCTGTCCTCTGGTCTCCTGGTGTTATAACTACAATGTTAGCTGTAGATTAGTCCTCTGGTCTCCTGGTGTTATAACTACAATGTTAGCTGTAGGCCTGTCCTCTGGTCTCCTGGTGTTATAACTACAATGTTAGCTGTAGATTAGTCCTCTGGTCTCCTGGTGTTATAACTACAATGTTAGCTGTAGGCCTGTCCTCTGGTCTCCTGGTGTTATAACTACAATGTTAGCTGTAGATTAGTCCTCTGGTCTCCTGGTGTTATAACTACAATGTTAGCTGTAGGCCTGTCCTCTGGTCTCCTGGTGTTATAACTACAATGTTAGCTGTAGATTAGTCCTCTGGTCTCCTGGTGTTATAACTACAATGTTAGCTGTAGGCCTGTCCTCTGGTCTCCTGGTGTTATAACTACAATGTTAGCTGTAGGCCAGTCCTCTGGTCTCCTGGTGTTATAACTACAATGTTAGCTGTAGGCCAGTCCTCTGGTCTCCTGGTGTTATAACTACAATGTTAGCTGTAGGCCAGTCCTCTGGTCTCCTGGTGTTATAACTACAATGTTAGCTGTAGGCCAGTCCTCTGGTCTCCTGGTGTTATAACTACAATGTTAGCTGTAGGCCAGTCCTCTGGTCTCCTGGTGTTATACTACAATGTTAGCTGTAGGCCAGTCCTCTGGTCTCCTGGTGTTATAACTACAATGTTAGCTGTAGGCCAGTCCTCTGGTCTCCTGGTGTTATAACTACAATGTTAGCTGTAGGCCTGTCCTCTGGTCTCCTGGTGTTATAACTACAATGTTAGCTGTAGGCCTGTCCTCTGGTCTCCTGGTGTTATAACTACAATGTTAGCTGTAGGCCAGTCCTCTGGTCCTCCTGGTAGTTTTAAACATTAGGACGTCCGCTTTTCTCCCCCTATCCTAGATTCCTATTTTCTCCTCTCCTCCATTGGATCCTGTGGGGGAAAAATGTTGCCATTATTGACAACATTATTGTTTCTCCAGTAAAGTTCTCTCCCTCTGAGTGTGAAGCTGCAGCTCCGAGGGATTCCAGTCTGTAGTTACCACTGGGTGAGGTTACTGCAGCTACCTTTCACTTCCTGGAAAGGATTTGCACACACACGCACGCTTTCACACATGCACATGCACATGCACACACACACACAAACACACACACACACACTGTAGCTGTTTGTTTGGATTCCTCATTTTTAGGCGTCTCTGGTGAATGCCTGTAGGCCCCCTGGACTGTTTAGAGTCTCTTAGTCAGAGTTGATTTCTAGCTGGTGAAATGCTCCAGAACACTCCAAGCCTCTTTCATGACCTCTGTAGCACACTATCAAATATCTCTTCCAAACTCAAACTTTTGACATGGATTTGTTTTGTTCTTGGTTACATAGTTTCTTTTTATTTGAGATCTAGACGTGTTTCAAAAAGTCTGACGTTTCAGTGTGCCAGAGCCAGCCTGGGTTGAACCTAAATGGTAAGTGGAGCAGACACAAACTTATCCAGGGATAGCTAGCCGGCCTAATGACCAACGCAGAATGGGTTACCCTTAACGAAGACCACCACGCGTCAACTCCAGACGCCAGGCCACTGTCATCACCGCCGGGAAGAGGGGTCCCTTTTAGATGCACAGTAATATGACATTAGATGACTGACGAGTCAGATTGGAAGTCAAACTGCCACATGCTTTTACATGTGTATATAACAGATATATAGACGATGTATAGATGATGTGATATAAAGACAATATAACACAGGCTCTTACTTTAACCTATGATAAGCCCTTATAATATTATTAGTAATATAATACAGGTAGAATAGAACTAAAACTAATAGAATGAAACAGAATAAAAGAGAACAGAATTAGAACATTCTCAACCGATAAAAAACACATGTATTATCTATGGTTGCCAAATATAGTTGTCCTATACTGGTTGCTTAAGAGTGAATGAAGGCGTCTTTGCCTAGGACACACACACGCATGCACGCACACACGCACACACACACACACACACACACACACACACCTGTTTTTAGAGAAGGGAGGGGGTGAAATGGGGTCGGTGTGGTATGGAAAACTTACCGACGTTCTAAAATTTGCCGTTACGTAAGAGGCACCTCTGACAGGGTAGAGCAGAGTGGGCTATAGACGTGGCATTTCTATCTCTTGAACACACACACACACGTCAAACACACACGGCCTAGTCATGACCTTACCGCACAGGAACATCTGTTAGCTGGGTAGGTCATCACACACACACAGACACACACACAGGACTGTAGTTTTCCATACATAGTTACCTGCACATCACAAACACACCCTTGGACAAAGAGGCACATAGGGTTTTCCATTCCACTTGACAGCTCAGTGACAGGATGTGAGTCTCGCCACACATAGAACACTTTCTTCATGTTGGGATGGGATTTATTGATTTGTCTTCATGGTGATTCATGTAAATGTGTGTTTCAAAAAGACTGGAGGTGTTTCATCTCTTCCCCCTCACTCTGTTCTCTTTTCTTCTAAATGTATAACTTTATATTTTTACCTGTAATTCAATCTCCAGCAACATTGTGACATAATGATATGGATATCACTGTTCCCAGATCAGAGTTATTGACTGTTGTCTCCACAGACCTGGCTTCTCTCTCTGTTCTGGGAACAATGGTTATCGACAGGACAAAATACACCCTGCTGAGTTTCCTGTCTTCTCTGACACATCCTGAGTCACGAAGAGTCTGACCTTTTCAGCCTCTCTCTCTCTCAGCTCTCTCTCTCTCACACACACACACACACACACACACACACACACACACACACACACACACACACACACACACACACACACACACACACACACACACACACACACGCACACTTGTTCTTGAGAACAAGAGATAATAATAAGAGAGAACATGTTTTGGTTCAACAGGTGCATGATATGGCATAGTCTAGTCAGTAAGGGTGTAAGGTTTCCACTGTTATTGCCAGTGCCCCTTCCCCCTTTCTCTCTCTCTCCCTCTTCTATCTTCTCCACTCTCTCCCTCTTCTCTCGCTCTCCTCTCTCCCTCCACCGCTCCCCAGCTGCTACTGTTTCCTGATCAGATCAAAGGAGGAGAGAGGAGAATGTGAGGAAAATGAGGTCCCCTGGAAGTTTGGGAGAAAGAAGAGAATAGAGAGGAAAGAAGAGAAGTGAACATGGGGGAAACCCCATTCCTTAGATTCTCCAAACTGGAGAGGAGGAAAGGGGAGGAGAAGAAAGGGGAGGAGAATAAAGGGGAGGAGAAGAAAGGGGAGGAGAAGAAAGGGGAGGAGAAGAAAGGAGGAGAGAAGGAAAGGGTAGAAAATGACAGAAGAAAGGTGATAGCTCTACCACTTGAGACAGGGAGTGGGAGAGAAAGAAGAGGAGAGGCAAGTGAAGTAACGTGAAAGTTAAGAGAAGGAGGGTGGTTTGAGAGGGGGGAGGATGAGAGAAGGTGGGGAGGTTGAGAGAAGGAGAGAAGGAGGGGAGGTTGAGAGAAGGAGAGGAGGTTGAGAGAAGAAGAGAAGGAGGAGAGGTTGAGAGAAGGTGGGGAGGTTGAGAGAAGGTGGGGAGGAGGGGAGGTTGAGAGAAGGTAGGGAGGAGGGGAGGTTGTTGACATGAAGGTACTTTTCTCTTATTGTCTGTGCCATCTGGTTGGCTGTCCTGCCCCCCCCCCCTTCACCCCCTTATCCTCTCATCCCTTCATACTGAATGGAATCCGCTCACACCCTCCTTTGTAATGTAGCCTGTCACTCCCCTGCCAGGCACAGGACAAAGGGGCTTACGCCCAGAGTAACTGCTGGCATTGTTCACATACACACACAAACATGGGCATGCACACGCACACGCACACAACCACACACACACTCACAGTCAAATTGTGTACATGAGCACGTAGGTACACACACTAAAACATATATGGGCTCACGTGAACAGAGACACATTATACACTTGACACACACCCACCTTCCTCTGTCACAGAAGGATATCAAAAACAAAGCAGTGAAAAACCAAAGGAAACCAACATTGTTTAGTCTGACAGAAACAGATGGTGTCCTTGGTGAGCTGCATGGGGGAATTCTGATGTCGGTTTGACTCTCTGAACAAAACTCTGTTTTTGAAAGTTGTTACAGAGCACAGCAGTTTGGTATTTGTCTGCTTCCTCTATTCTACAGACTATAGTATTCTGTGAAAATGAAGTCTTTCAAAGCACCTCTACCCATTGTGCTCTTACAACTTGGGTCACACGTTGCCTGTATGCTTGATATGGCACAAGGTATAGAGATTATGCTCTGCGCAGACAGGTCTGGTTGTGTGTGTGTCTGTCTGATGATCTGTCCGTCTTTCTTTGGCAATGATGGACTATCATAAGAAAGTGTGTGTATGGCACACACACACACACACACACACACCCACACACCCACACACACACACACTATTAATTCTTCCCCTCCTCTCCGTCCCTGACCTCTTGGCACGGCAGTGCTAGAGAACTGTCAAATCTTTCCAAACACAACACATGTCCGGACTTGTACCTTAGTCAGTTTCTTAGTCATGATTACTAATAAACTATCCAACACCTGGAACAGTGTTCTTCTCTAGAGGGAAGGAAATCACTCTCTCTATTCCTCCCTCTGCTTGGAGCCATCTTACCCTGTCACCCTCTTTCTTTCTTTCTTTCTTTCTTTCTTTCTTTCTTTCTTTCTTTCTTTCTTTCTTTCTTTCTTTCTTTCTTTCTTTCTTTCTTTCTTTCTTTCTTTCTTTCTTTCTTTCTTTCTTTCTTTCTTTCTTTCTTTCTTTCTTTCTTTCTTTCTTTGTTTCCATTTCTCTCTCTCCTCCTCTCCCCCTCTCTCACTATCTCTAACCCCATCTCTGTCTGCTCCCCCAACACCCCCTCACTCTCCCCATCCCTCCTTCATTCTTACCCATCTGTCAATAAGTGTTGCCTGTCTCTCCTCCTCACCCCTGTCTCTTCCTCTCTCCCACACATTCAATATGTCTCTTCTCTGTCTCACTGCTTCTCTCTCCCTCTCTGGTATGGTGACAGTGTGTGTGTGTGTGTGTGTGTGTGTGTGTGTGTGTGTGTGTGTGTGTGTGTGTGTGTGTGTGTGTGTGTGTGTGTGTGTGTGTGTGTGTGTGTGTGTGTGTGTGTGTGTGTGTGTGTGTGTGTGTGTGTGTGTGTGTGTGTGTGTGTGTGTGTGTGTGTGTGTGTGTGTGTGTGTGTGTGCATCCATGCGAGTACTGATGTCCACCTAGTGACTCAAGCCGGTCCTGTCTGCACGGACCAATAAGCCCCCCTGTCATTAATTCACTAGGCTGTCTTTCTCAACCCTTCCCCCACAGCTATTTACACCCATAGAGTACAGTGGCCATGAGACTGACTGACTGACACATGGACTGACTCACTGAATGAGATTGTCACTCAAATGTGAAGCAAAAGTGTTGGGAGAGTCACACACACAAATCTCTCTGGTGGTAGAGAGTGTAAGCCAGTAGTGTGTGTGTGTGTGTGTGTGTGTGTGTGTGTGTGTGTGTGTGTGTGTGTGTGTGTGTGTGTGTGTGTGTGTGTGTGTGTGTGTGTGTGTGTGTGTGTGTGTGTGTGTGTGTGTGTGTGTGTGTGTGTGTGTGTGTGTGTGTGTGTGTGTGTGTGTGTGTGTGTGTGTGTGTGTGTGTGTGTGTGTGTGTGTGTGTGTGTGTGTGTGTGTGTGTGTGTGTGTGTGTGTGTGTGTGTGTGTGTGTGTGTGTGTGTGTGTGTGTGTGTGTGTGTGTGTGTGTGTGTGTGTGTGTGTGTGTGTGTGTGTGTGTGTGTGTGTGTGTGTGTGAGACAGGGAATTTTTCAGATTAAATGTCAGGAATTGTGAAAAACTGAGTTTAAATGTATTTGGCTAAGGTGTATGTAAACTTCCGACTTCAACTGTATAATATACACAACTAGCTGTGTTGGTGCAAGTGTGTGTTGATTGTATGCACATTCACCATGCTGCAGCCAGTTGGTAAGCGCTGAAAATATAACAGCTCCCCCCATATTCCATGGCATCAAAAGTAGGCCAAGCATGTGCAGCCCCACATTCAAAGGCGTCTTTCATGTCACAGCTTGATGCTGCCACCGATTTCATGGTGAATCTACAAGGTGGTAAATCTCTCTCTGCCTTCAGAGGGAATCAGAAGCACTGGCCAAATAGTCATGACAAGACAGAGAGAGCAGGTCTGTATCTCAATAGTCATCACAAGACAGAGAGAGCAGGTCTGTATCTCAATAGTCATGACAAGACAGAGAGAGCAGGGCTGTATCTCAATAGTCATCACAAGACAGAGAGAGCAGGGCTGTATCTCAATAGTCATGACAAGACAGAGAGAGCAGGGCTGTATCTCAATAGTCATGACAAGACAGAGAGAGCAGGGCTATATCTCAATAGTCATCACAAGACAGAGAGAGCAGGTCTGTATCTCAATAGTCATCACAAGACAGAGAGAGCAGGTCTGTATCTCAATAGTCATGACAAGACAGAGAGAGCATGGCTGTATCTCAATAGTCATCACAAGACAGAGAGAGCATGGCTGTATCTCAATAGTCATGACAAGACAGAGAGAGCATGGCTGTATCTCAATAGTCATGACAAGACAGAGAGAGCAGGGCTGTATCTCAATAGTCATGACAAGACAGAGAGAGCATGGCTGTATCTCAATAGTCATGACAAGACAGAGAGAGCAGGGCTGTATCTCAATAGTCATGACAAGACAGAGAGAGCAGGGCTGTATCGCAATAGTCATCACAAGACAGAGAGAGCAGGGCTGTATCTCAATAGTCATGACAAGACAGAGAGAGCAGGGCTGTATCGCAATAGTCATCACAAGACAGAGAGAGCAGGGCTGTATCCCAATACTAATGACAGGACAGAGAGAGAGCAGGGCTGTATCTCAATAGTCATGACAAGAAAGAGAGAGCAGGGCTGTATCTCAATAGTCATGACAAGACAGAGAGAGCAGGGCTGTATCTCAATAGTCATCACAAGACAGAGAGAGCAGGGCTGTATCTCAATAGTCAGGACAAGACAGAGCAGGGCTGTATCTCAATAGTCATGACAAGACAGAGAGAGCATGGCTGTATCTCAATAGTCATCACAAGACAGAGAGAGCATGGCTGTATCTCAATAGTCATGACAAGACAGAGAGAGCAGGGCTGTATCTCAATAGTCATGACAAGACAGAGCAGGGCTGTATCTCAATAGTCGTGACAAGACAGAGAGAGCATGGCTGTATCTCAATAGTCATCACAAGACAGAGAGAGCATGGCTGTATCTCAATAGTCATGACAAGACAGAGAGAGCAGAGCTGTATCTCAATAGTCATGACAAGACAGAGAGAGCAGGGCTGTATCTCAATAGTCATGACAAGACAGAGAGAGCAGGGCTGTATCTCAATAGTCATGACAAGACAGAGAGAGCAGGGCTGTATCTCAATAGTCATGACAAGACAGAGAGAGCAGGGCTGTATCTCAATAGTCATGACAAGACAGAGAGAGCATGGCTGTATCTCAATAGTCATCACAAGACAGAGAGAGCAGGGCTGTATCTCAATAGTCATGACAAGACAGAGAGAGCATGGCTGTATCTCAATAGTCATCACAAGACAGAGAGAGCAGGGCTGTATCTCAATAGTCATGACAAGACAGAGAGAGCAGGGCTGTATCTCAATAGTCATGACAAGACAGAGAGAGCAGGGCTGTATCTCAATAGTCATGACAAGACAGAGAGAGCAGGGCTGTATCTCAATAGTCATGACAAGACAGAGAGAGCAGGGCTGTATCTCAATAGTCATGACAAGACAGAGAGAGCATGGCTGTATCTCAATAGTCATCACAAGACAGAGAGAGCAGGGCTGTATCTCAATAGTCATGACAAGACAGAGAGAGCAGGGCTGTATCTCAATAGTCATGACAAGACAGAGAGAGCATGGCTGTATCTCAATAGTCATCACAAGACAGAGAGAGAGCAGGGCTGTATCTCAATAGTCATGACAAGACAGAGAGCATGGCTGTATCTCAATAGTCATGACAAGACAGAGAGAGCAGGGCTGTATCTCAATAGTGACAAGACAGGACAAGACAGTCATCACAAGACAGGGCTGTATCTCAATAGTCATGACAAGACAGAGAGAGCATGGCTGTATCTCAATAGTCATCACAAGACAGAGAGAGCATGGCTGTATCTCAATAGTCATGACAAGACAGAGAGAGCAGAGGGCTGTATCTCAATAGTCATGACAAGACAGAGAGAGCAGGGCTGTATCTCAATAGTCATGACAAGACAGAGAGAGCAGGGCTGTATCTCAATAGTCATGACAAGACAGAGCAGCAGGGCTGTATCTCAATAGTCATGACAAGACAGAGAGAGCAGGGCTGTATCTCAATAGTCATGACAAGACAGAGAGAGCAGGGCTGTATCTCAATAGTCGTGACAAGACAGCGAGAGCATGGCTGTATCTCAATAGTCATGACAAGACAGAGAGAGCATGGCTGTATCTCAATAGTCATGACAAGACAGAGAGAGCAGGGCTGTATCTCAATAGTCATGACAAGACAGAGAGAGCAGGGCTGTATCTCAATAGTCATGACAAGACAGAGAGAGCAGGGCTGTATCTCAATAGTCATGACAAGACAGAGAGAGCAGGGCTGTATCTCAATAGTCATGACAAGACAGAGAGAGCAGGGCTATATCTCAATAGTCATCACAAGACAGAGAGAGCAGGTCTGTATCTCAATAGTCATCACAAGACAGAGAGAGCAGGCCTGTATCTCAATAGTCATGACAAGACAGAGAGAGCAGGGCTGTATCTCAATAGTCATCACAAGACAGAGAGAGCAGGGCTGTATCTCAATAGTCATCACAAGACAGAGAGAGCAGGGCTGTATCTCAATAGTCATGACAAGACAGAGAGAGCAGGGCTGTATCTCAATAGTCATGACAAGACAGAGAGAGCAGGGCTGTATCTCAATAGTCATGACAAGACAGAGAGAGCAGGGCTGTATCTCAATAGTCATCACAAGACAGAGAGAGCAGGGCTGTATCTCAATAGTCATGACAAGACAGAGAGAGCAGGGCTGTATCTCAATAGTCATGACAAGACAGAGAGAGCAGGGCTGTATCTCAATAGTCATGACAAGACAGAGAGAGCAGGGCTGTATCTCAATAGTCATGACAAGACAGAGAGAGCAGGGCTGTATCGCAATAGTTTTTCCAAGACAGAGAGAGCAGGGCTGTATCTCAATAGTCATGACAAGACAGAGAGAGCAGGGCTGTATCTCAATAGTCATGACAAGACAGA
The DNA here is from genome assembly GCF_018296145.1 of Oncorhynchus tshawytscha. Lineage (NCBI taxonomy): Eukaryota > Metazoa > Chordata > Actinopteri > Salmoniformes > Salmonidae > Oncorhynchus > Oncorhynchus tshawytscha. The sequence goes on along the minus strand of NC_056443.1, from coordinate 1,185,994 downwards.
GAGAGCAGGGCTGTATCTCAATAGTCATCACAAGACAGAGAGAGCAGGGCTGTATCTCAATAGTCATCACAAGACAGAGAGAGCAGGGCTGTATCTCAATAGTCATGACAAGACAGAGAGAGCAGGGCTGTATCTCAATAGTCATGACAAGACAGAGAGAGCAGGGCTGTATCTCAATAGTCATGACAAGACAGAGAGAGCTGGGCTGTATCTCAATAGTCATCACAAGACAGAGAGCAGGGCTGTATCTCAATAGTCATCACAAGACAGAGAGAGCAGGGCTGTATCTCAATAGTCATGACAAGACAGAGAGAGCAGGGCTGTATCTCAATAGTCATGACAAGACAGAGAGAGCAGGGCTGTATCTCAATAGCCAGTCAT